>NW_012133307.1:0-89273 GCF_000313525.1 Fibroporia radiculosa | reverse complement strand
GGCTGTGGTCGAGGTTGGAAGCAGCCACTGGACGGGCCACGACCAGCCACACCCTCGCCAGATCCAGATCTCGATCGAAGCACATTGACGGATATGGCAATCGTCGTGGCAACATCACCTGCGATGGTATCCATCCTCCGAGCCTCGTCTTTCCTCTTTCCGTCACGCTGCGGTCAGCTGTCTGGCGCAGGGACCTTTTCTCTTGCCATCACATACAACTTATGTGAACGATGTTCATTCAGGTGCCGGCTCACCTTCGCTCCATCTTAGTGTCTCTAGCATTCCTTTACCATGTCGTTCTTTGCATCACCTTCATAAGCCTGTCCCCCTCGCTCGCTGCGGCAACTGGTTCGGATCATGCTTTCCCACCGAATGTGATCACAGTAATATCGCCTTCTCCAAACACGTATAATATCTACCTCTGCATTCCAATTGTACGAATTTGCTAACCCACTTTGTTAGGAACGTGGAAGCCGGAACCACCCTGGATATCGCCCTTCGGGTATGCATATCACGGCCGAGGGTCTCACCTGTTTTTAACTTTCTCGCAGGCACATCATCGGAGCGGAGAGGATTCGATATCTCTTGAAACTTTGGGGATGAAGATTGAGCTGTCAAATGGCTCGGTACAGGTTCCGATATTGGCCCGTTCTCGCTCGGACCACCTTGCACAGGAGTGGGATAACAATGGCGTGACTATACGCTACAAGTGGCCCATCCCTTCATGCCTGCATAGCGGGGAGTATCATGTATGCTGTTTCGAATTCGTCTTGAAAATCCCGTCCCTGGCTGATTTGTGGGTAAGGTCACGACTCACACTTCGGCCGATCATGGTCTTGGAGTGATTCCTGTGACAATACAAAATGATTTACCCTCTCACGCATGCAAGACATATCCAGGTGTTGATATGGACCGTTCATTCCACGCTCAACCACCAGTGAAACGGGCTACAAGCCTCCAACCGAACACGACGCAACAAACTACGTTGTCGGCTACAGATGCAGCCGAAATCACAGTGACAGCCGTGTCGTCAGAGCTGACCGTTGTACCATCTGGCCTCCCCGCAACGATCGTAATAGAACCTCCCTCGTCAGAGACGTCCGCCCTCTCGCCTTCGCGGGTCTCCGGCTTTAGCACGGTCTACAAGACGTTCACAACGACGGCCACTGTCAATGGATCCGAAATGCCCATCACCGTCACCGCTACCACAACCGCGCCAGAGTCAATCACCATCGTGCTGACATCCTTAGAGACCATAGTAAGCACGACCACTGCGTCTGCATCAACTCTCGAATTCACATCCACGTGAGTCTTATCCACATCTAAATTGCACTATCGTAATCAGAAAGGGACTGACACTCATGTTCGTGGTATTAAGCAAGACGGTGTTATCAACGACAATGGTCGTCATGACGCAGGAGGTCAATGGGAATTTTCTCCCTGTGACTGCGTTTGCGTCCCCGGTCCTGACCATCCCGTCATCGTCTCTTGTGATACTGTGTATTTCCATAACGCTGTCTATGTTTCGTTGCCTAGGTTTATTGTGATTGCGGACCTGCAGTGGTTGGCTACATCATATCGGACGGGATGCGCGCCCGTTGTACATATCTACCCGGCTGATATGATGTTCCATGCTACTATATAAAATGGATGACATCAGCTGTTGCGCAACTGTAAAATGCATTAAGGGCCCAGAAAAAAAATTCTTCCTGTTGTATTATAGCAATAAAGATAAATCAAGAAGTACTGTGTCCGGCAGGTGACAGCTGAGCATGAAAGGGGTTAGGTACACACACTGATCAAGCAGATTGAGCTTCGAGCAACTTTAGGTGGCTCATGTCACAAGCACCCCTTTCCCAATCTTTGACTAATCGGTACTTTCGTCGCGCCGTGCACCCTAGCACGTCACATTGCGGCTGTGGACGTAGGTGTCTTTGATCGGCCGCCATATGCACAGCGGCTGCGTTCTGTGCTTCAAGCGATTGCAGGACCCCTACAGGGACCGAAAATGAAAGCGCCATTTTCTTCTCTCCACCGTTCTGATCATCGTCCGCGCTTCGAGAGGTAGATTTCCACCTGTACGTTGTAGGTATCACGGATACCACAACGGCCTGCCCATCTTCACCCTCCACGTCGGCACCATTGGCGGTCGAAGCAGCGTGGCTAGGCCGATCTTCCGCTGTGGAAAGCGCATTTCGCCTACCCTTTGCACGGGACTGCTTCTTCAGCAGTCGATTTATTGTTTCGGTCTGCGCCACGCGAGTCAGTCCGATTCGTGGTGCAGAGATAAAATCAGGCACCTTCTCATCCTCGAGTTTCTTCTCAGACAAATTCTTCCGCTTGCGCGCCGTCTCTTCTCGCTTAAGGGCGATCTCGTCCTGCGTCAGCGGCTTTTTCCTGCGAGAATTCGGCTGTTCTCCTGCGCCACACACAGCATCGTAGACCGTCATGGGCCAAGAGCAATGCAGATAATGTCAGGACAGTGGAACCGCTGTCAAAGAGAACGGCCAAACCTAAGGAGACATGGGAAGAGTCAACGACATTGGCGAGGACTGCCTGTCGTGCGGTCAATGCCTTGCCAGCGGTGCCCGTGGTAGCCACGGAAGTAGAGCGCGTAGATTGAGCCCCATCCGCGTCGTCGTCATCGTCATCCTCGGGCTCGTCTTCGTCTTCGGACTCGACGTCATAGTCTACGAAAGTTCCGATTCAGTCGACCTATGGTTATTTCAATCTCAAGCAATGTCTCTGACCTCGCGACGTTCCCCGACGACTGGAAGATGCCCCAGTCTCATCTGGGGTGGACCTTTCCGTCTGCGCGGCGGTAGAGCCGCCATGTGCCGGGAGCTTCAACTTGATTTTCAGCCGCGGCTGCTGCACAGGCTTCATCTCCTGCTCCTCCGGAGCTGGCGAAGCGTCAAGCTGAGAGGTATCCTGCGGGGCAGTGCAGTGTTTCTGTCTGCAAGTCAAGTGACAGGCGTAGGAAAGCGCTCACATCCGGTAGCTCTTCTTCCTCTATCTCCACATCCCTGTCGTCGGCCGCCTCATCCAGGCTGACCTCCAGATCCTCGTCCTGTTGGGGATCCTCCTCGTCCACATCCATGTCGTCGTGAATTTGGTCCACATCTGAGCGCAATATGCGTAAGCGTCTTTTAGCAGTAGAGCGGCCCATGGTCTGAACAGTAGACAGTAAGAGTAGGTGAAGATGTGATGCTCACCGCTTGCTGCGTCCGATTCTGGTCCCTCCGATATTCTTCCCACCATCGTTTTGGAGCGGTCTCGTAACTTATTTGTGTTGCCCAATGGCGCGTCCCAAGTCTCGTAGCGCCTAACCACAGGGAGCGCCCATGGTTTCCCCGCGTGACGTCACGTCGTGACGTCACGCGTAGACTCGGCTCGCGTCCCAGCGCATACCTTCTTCCTCCATTGTATATCTGCTACGGGAATGTCGCTATCTATGAAAGTCCCCCAACAGACTCTCAGTATCACTTTGATCGCCTTCAGTACGTTTTTCATATTATCCCATGGGAGTTACACCATCTCTATAGACATCGAACATGCACATTTCGGCCCGGGTTCTATGTGAAGCAATCGCGTCAAAGAAAGCTGGCCTGCGCGAAATGTCATCTCTCATGTTATGGTGTTGTGCCGGTCTAATGCATACACTAAGCGCAAGGAATACCTTTCTTACAGCTAATTACAGTGTCGACTGTAACGATATGAAACGGAATATCTGCACCCTTGGTGACCGAAATTCAAGATAACGCGTATCTGGATGGGCACCCCTCGGCCGAGAGAGATCAGCGAAATCAACTGTAATCCCTAGTGCTAGTGTTGTAAGTCTTCCTACTACCCTCTCGTATGCGATTCCCTCACTGGTGAATGTGCGGTACACTCATCAATGATGCAAACAATAGGAACTACTGCGCTGCGTACATATGCTTTGAGAAAGTGCACATCGGAAAAAAAACCTGCGGAATGATGATGAAACTTGTTCGAACCGGTTCCCCCTGGTGGATCGCAGTCGCGACCTGCAGTAGTAAGTCGTAACACAAGGTACTTACTGTTGATGGCCACACGTCCGGCCCAAAGCTCGAGACCGATCTGCATCATAATTTGTATCATACCTCTTGTGGATCGTAACATGATTTTTGCAGCATCTCGTGCGACCCTACAGGGTGTAACTAGATGACTTGTCCTACATTTTCCATTTGAAGCATGACGTTGTCGCGATCACGGGATGCGCCCGATACGATGGCGTTGGTATTGACAATGGCTCAGGGCCTCAGGCTGCACTTAAGCGAAACGCGGTACCGCGCACGATTCGCTCCATTCGGTTACCGCCTGCACACTATAAAAGGTTAAAAATCCTCCTTACTTAGCTTAATCTCTTACTTCTACCTCCCGACACAGATTATTTTCCCGCCCCCGCCGCTTTCCAATTAACTGACTGGATTCCATGCAACCCAAGCGCAAGTCTGACGTCCTCGAAGCCGACGCGCCCGCCAGCGCGGTGCCCCTGAAAGAGAACGCCGTCGCGAAGAAAGCGCGCGTGTCCGACGCACCGGAGGGATCCAGTTCGAAGGGACAGAAGGCTAAGGAGCCCGCCCAGACTAAGAACTGGCGTGAGATCGTGCTTGAGGGCGAAGATGAGGTATGGACGCGTCAATCGAATCGGCTCTAGATCGTATGCTTGACGCGTCTTCTGGTCTTAGGATGGTGTGCCAGTCTAGTGCGTTTTATTGTCATACGATTCGCATTCCTAGCGTGTTTTGACGACGTGGTCTGCTCGTAGCGATGACTGCAACGAGATTAGGCGGAGGATTCGCTTGTTGCAAAAGCAGCCGGACTTCAAGGTAATGATATGTCGCGCTCTGGAATGATTGGAGTCTAACCTTTTCGATTGAGGTGACACATTGGCTTAAGGACATTGGAGGCATCAACAACAACTCCTTTCAACGCTTTAGTATGTGGTGCTTGCAAATATTCATAGCAACGTATTCTAACGCGCCTTTACACTCAGTGAAAGCAAGCGGACCTACCGGAGGCGCCGGTAACGGCACCTATTACGCCGCGTAAGTCGACTCGTTTTTACATCCCCAGATGAGTAACGCGCCAGGATAGGTATGTTTATTTTGAGAAAGTGAGAATAGCGGAGGGCAAGAAGACGACTGCGAAGCGCCAACGAAACGAGATGGAGAACCCTGGGGGGTTCCCTCTGCAGGATCGCAAGGCGATGTGGGTGATAGGGCCGACCTGAGTGGAAGTTGTTACACATACCTTGTATATTTCGCTGCGATTCTGAAGTGTATCATACCAACGTTCGATGCTAATGATGGTTATTGATCGGATGTATCATGGTCCTCTCTCCAAGCCTCTATCCACTGGACAATGCGTGCAACATTGGCTTCCAGATCGTCTGTTGTTTCGCTCTGGAGTTCCACCACGATCTCTGGGGGATATGACGAGCGGACCTCGTCGAGGACGACCTCCATGATCTCAGCCTCGTTGTTTTCCTGTATTTTCTTGAGCGGATAGCCTCTGTGGGACGGCGGTCAGACACGGAAGGCGGAGGGCGGGATGTGGGCAGACCTTTTTTCGAGGCGATCCCAGAGTTTTGAGTGATCGCAGCGGAGGACGACGACGAGGTCGGGCCAGCGCTCGGGGAAGATGTCGGATGTGTGCCAGTCGAGGATGATGCCGCCGGCGGCTGCGAGGGGCTCGAGTTCGTCGAGGAGCTGGGAGGGGGTTAGGGGAGCGGAGGACGAGGGGGCGGTGGGGGCACCTTGTCCTCGTCGACGGTGTAGCTCTGCCACTCGTCGTCGTAGTCCTGGTAGAGGCCCTTGTCCTTGACCCAGTCGCCGACGTTGATGTGCTGGAGGGGGACGGGGGATGCCTGCTGGAGGAGCTGTGCGTGGGTGGTCTTGCCTGTGCCGGGGGTGCCGGTGAGGACGACGACGGGGGCGCGGGCGCGGGCGGGCGGCATGGAGGGAGGGAGCAAGGGCCGAGAGACGCCTGCGATCGAGGACGGGGCCGATCGCAGGGCGGGGGAGCCGCGTGGGGGGGCCATAAAAGGACTTATGTCGTGGGCCACGTCCGGCTGCCGCCCGTCTCCCTTCAACGTCTGATCAAGTTCCTCCGACGACTTGCCCATGTCCTCTCCGCCTCCTCTCCTCCTCCTCCCATGGCCCCCTCTCCTTACGCCCCCTCTCCCTCTCCCTCCCCCACCGCCCCCCTCGTCCAGATCATCCCGCTCTTTACCCCTTCCCCCGACGGCGACTCCGCCCTCGTCTCCCTCGACGCCCATCTCACTCTCCCCCAGTACACTCATTACCACTCTGTCCCTCTCCAGTCCTTCCAGCCCGTCTACTACGCCCTCAATGACGGCTCTCTCCTCACCCCCTTCTACCTCGACCACATCCACATCCCAAAGCTCTGGCTCTTTGCTGCAGGTGCCCTCTCCGTCTTCTTTCTCCGCAACACCGTCGTCGCCCTCTCCTTCATCCGCAGAAGCAGGGTCAAGGACAAGACCCTCTTCTATCTCCTCCTCATCAGTCAGCTCTTCGGCCTCCTGGGCTCCCTCGCCCTCGTGATCGCCGACTTTAATCAATCCGTCAGTTGCACTGCGTGAGCGTCCCTCCCCCCCCTCCGTCAATCGCATATTGTCTGATATCGATTCGTCCCAGGATAGGCGCCGCAAAGAAGGTCTTTGTCCAGATGTCCTGTGATACCATGGTCAGTCCCTCTGTCCCTCCGCCTTCGGCCCCTCAACCCCAGCGTCCCCACAGATCACCGGCATTCTCGGCGTCAAGGCCTATCGATGTCTCGCTAACGCATCTATTGTCCTCGCCTTTCTGCTTGCCGCCGGCGCAGTCATGATGGTCCTTCTCGGTATATCCGTCTCACGCTACCAGGCAGTTAGGTCGATATATGGTGCTCAGCTTCTTATTGCCCGCCCCACAGGACGCTCATCCTCGTTTCGTAGGCATATGTGAGGACGTAAATGTTGATTGGATCACATCTGCCATCATCTTGACGGCGTTTGTCGAAACTGCGGTCATATGCTTATGTTGTAGGTTACCTCTCCCCCTTCGACCGCTTGATATTCAGCACGTTCATTCCCAGTTCTCTTTGCAATCTGGAAGTCGTACCGGACACGTGCAGAAGCTCGGCTCAATTTAAGAATGTCCGAGGAGGGCACCGTGAACTCTTCGGTGGATGGTGCCAAACAGAGCGGCGAGAGCACCTGCATACGTCGGGGTTGGTGGGACTATGTGCCCCAAGTTCAATCACATTCCCTGTCTGCCGTACATACATTCTCTCTCCGTGGCGTCTCTCGGACATTCATGTCAAGATTGCGTCGTCTATGGACTGACGATGAGTATCCATCTGCCATTGCTTTTCAACGCAAGTCTTCTCTTCCGGGGGAATACCCGATTCCTCAGCCTCCTCGCGCGCTGGTCCCGCCTAGTTCTAGCGACGCATCTCCGCGAACATCAAGAATAGAGCCAAATCAATCGACGCGAACGCCCCGCTCTACTCAATGGTCGCCTCTCGCTGCGATCCGTAAATCAATCAGATATTTTACTCGAATCGAACTGTTCCGGAAGATGCTTCGCGATGAGGTGCGAACCCAGTTTAGTTTTCGTTGTCTTCTTGGCCAATGGGAATCCCATAGTTGCTATACACGACGTTTCTCGCCGTGATGTTCTTGGCCATTGCCATAGTGATGCTGGTTGGGGTAAACAAGCAGGTCTTCCTTGGATCCGACGGATGGATAATGCTAGACTGTATGTTGCACACCGCGATCAATGTGCCCCTTGTTAAAATCTGTTTGTTCTAGGGGTCATCATATCTCTCTTTACGATGCACAGCTTTAGGCGAGTCGTTCGGCGGCACGAGCTAGAAGCTGTTCTACAGCATCCCTCTGCTTGGGACCGCATTCTGCACAGTGATCCCGACTATACAAATGTCTTTTTCGCGAGACGGTCCAGACGCTCAAAATCTCCGCAAGAACATGCAGGAGCTCAACTTTATTCACGGCGCAGTGGGGCTCCATCAATGCAATCTGAAACGAGTAGCTGTTCAGGCTCTGAAAAGTCTGATGATACCCCCATCTCGCCTCATACACGACTCCATCCTCCCACGCCGCGGAAATCCTCCATAGCATCGACGATATCGTCACACCGTGCCGCACATTCACTTTCATGCGATCCGGCTCAACCAGCATTCTCGTGGGATTCTGCTATTGTGCTGCCAACCCTCCCTTCTGTTCCCGACGACAATGCGTACACTTCCGAGGATCGTGAAGCATCGTCCGCTGAGGGGCAGATGGATACTTTATACCCGCCAATCGACCTCGCAGACATGCGGTCACGTTATGACCAATTATCACGTTCTTTTGACCCACGGACGCTTTTGCGAACTTATTCAGACCGGCCAGATTTGGATACCGATTGGAGAAGGGGTAGCTAATTGCTGTCCCCATGTCGCCCGTTGTATCCTGTTTTCGCATTCGTGTACCATATTGCAGTCCTGTATTATCTTGTCGAAACCTTACGCATAAGATATTCGTACCAAACATGATTTTATAATTTACAACTTGAGATATCAGTATGTCATTTGCCTGATCATGAGCCTCGGAGTGTGGAAGCCTCGGACTCCGACCTTGGATGCGTCGGAGACAATTTTCGAATCGCGATCGAAATCGTATTCAATCACCGGCTAAGTTTCCGATCTTCATCCATTCTGATCACCATGAACGACGCCGAGGACCGACTCGTCAGCGCGTTGCCTATCCGCTTCACCAACTCACTTGTTCCGAATGTCCACATACACCAGTTTCCGCTCCTTACGCGACCGCTGCAGATCCCACCGACAGCCGTAGCCAGCGGCAAGCGCATCCGCGCCCGCGTCAAGCCCGGCGTGCGCAGAATCGAGGTGCACGTCCCTGTCGACACGCGCCCCGAGGTCTGGAATGTCGAGCGGTCAAAGGAGCTTGGGAAATCCAGAGTGGAAGACGACAAGGAGAAGAACCAGGAGCTGCCGAAGATGAAGCAGAGGGAGGGCGAGGAGCCGCGCCTGTCTGAGACGCGCCTGCGGAGCGAGCAGGTCCCCCAGCTGGGTGCTTACGTGCTTGGAATCGTGCGGGACGGTGCGTGCAGCCAAGGAACGTATGATTACCAGCGTAGCTGACGATAAGGCGGCAGGCCAGCTGCACCTGCACCCGATCACCGAGACGCACCAGCTACGGCCCACGCTGACTTACATGGACATCTTATCGCGCAAGACGAGGCGCTCTCGCCGGGGTGATGATGAGGACGACGATTCGGACGACGGACCCCCACCGGACCCTGATGAGCCGCCCCCTGCGCCGACACCGAAGAAGGAGAAGAAGCCCGCGGCGGAGGCGAAGGAGGTGCAGGTCTCTGTGCGCAAGTCGGACGACAGGAGCATGCAGTTCCAGGGCGGGCTGTCTGCAGTGCGGAGAGAGATGCTCACGACAATCCATGCGGAGGAGGATGAGAAGTGGGATGACTATGAGTATTGTGACGGAGAGGTGAGCTGCTCTGCGTCGATGGCGCGCTCTGGGGAACGTACTAACCGATTCTTGTACTACCAGACCGAGGAGTCGAATGTGGCTTTTGAAGCATTGTTCTCGCATAGCGATGAGCAACTGGAGTGTGAAACAGATATTGCGGCCGTATTGAAGGATATTCCGGGGCTGTAGTCCTCCTGTGTGAGTTCCTCAATACATAACACATGCTGAACGATTGTGTGCTGTTTTCGTGCTTATTCCCGCCTGTGCGGGGCTGCGTGCAATGATCCAAACTGTTTTGAATTTGGATATTTCCCAACGACACGCATGTGCATCATATGAATTGTACCGACGCGGCTTCTATCCGTAAGCAACATGTCCTACTCGCACAAGGTAAACGTCTAATTGCAGGTTTCTTTAATAAATACAGATCGAGCCATCGGATTCCAAATTTCATGTAAGCTTCAAACTAAGAGTGCTAAATAGCTGCTGTCGGCGCTGCTGGAAGTATTCGCTCCACGTGGCGCACGAAGCAGGACGCGTCGCGAGTCGCGTTTGTAACCTTGCGCGTCTCACAGACTCACAGCGACCTCCATGTCCGCATATAGCGATAGCGACACCGAGCCAGAGTCTCCTGCAGACGTATACGAGTGGGACGCGACTGAATTTGCGCATACATGCGATCCTCGAAAACCGTCTTCTGATGGGGACGGCGGCGGAGAAAATTTAGCCTCTGCGAGCGACGTGCTACATGCCATGCAAGACCTACGCTCGTTGGATTTGAAGTCGGTGGAGCATGTGCGTTCCTTGGATTGCGCGAAACTGTTGATCCTCAATATGTGGCGTATCAGGACACTTCAATGCAAGATATTGTTCAACGAGCATATACAACTATTCTAGCTTTCCTAGAATGCCTCAATCGCAGTCATCATCATCCATCTCTGGACGACGATGTAGCGGTTTGCATGCTGTGTAAGCCTTCGATTTGACCACTTGATCACAGCTATCTCGGTATATTTAATTGGCGAACAGTGAGCAGGTCTTTTATATTACTGCTTTTCGAGTTCAGAAGAGTCTTCCGAGGGATCGCCGTCCGTGATGTCGCACCTGGGCGTGCAGCGGCCACAGTTGTTTGTTGGGTAGATGTCGTCCTTGCAAAACTAGGCGATGCCATCGTCTCTATTGCTGGCGGTAGTCCTGGGGGAAAAGATAGAGAAGAAACACTACCGGAAACATTAAGGAAGCAGAGAGACGGAGACGTCTTGCGTGCGGCCACACAGTTGCCTGGTAAGCTGTTGGTTGAATGTTATTTAAGCCGATCATTTTTTGACTGTACGCTAGCCGAATGGAATGCAGTGGCGAGCACACTTTCTAATAACAGCGCTTCTCCTGCGTCTGCACGATTAGCGTTGCGTTTATTATTCGGAACCTACGTCCTAGCGCCTCACTTAGAAAATTATTGCCCGTGGCAAGAGAGGCCAGTGCATATACTCACTGCTCGACGCATCAATTCTCACATCTTTTCTTAGATCGGAAGCCAAAAATCTCCTGTCCATCCTGACCACATATGTTGAACGCGTAGTATCCCCGGGAAGCCGAATTGCGATGGCTTCAGGTATCCCAGATCTTCACCAGAGGTGCAGTGATGCCATATTGCTACTGCTTTTTATTGTAAGTGCAGCTGTTTTCTTGATGACTGCATCCATCCTCACTGAGGCGCTATACCTTAGACCGCAGATCGCGCCCAGGATCAAAATGGTCGCTCAACGTACCGACCATGTACTCACGCCAATTTACTGAGGTTGATCAGACGTGTTATGTGTCCGGTGGATACCGACTTTTCGGAGAATCATTTAACAACTCCATGTCCTGCGCTTGACACTTCTCAGACTATTATGCTCCGTTGGGGATGGGTATTGTCTTGGTGCTGGTCCTCATGGGACGATCCTCGCTTGGCAGATATCGAAGTCATCGATTACATGGTGAGCGTTCTCTGGTATCTGGAATTGATAGTATATGCGCGCTGAATGTCTACATAAGGCCGCCACCTGGCTGTATCACATAGGTGATTGTCTTAATGTCAAACTTGATGGTGACGAGGATGATACGATTGAATCATGGGACGACGGTTTGTCGAAGACTCTGGTGATGGATTCTACCTCATCGGCTTTCGCTGTCATCGTAAGGACTGGTTGTTTTGATCGAGAGAACGAATCAAAGCTCAACGCCTCGTCTCCGGAATAGAGGCTGATGCACCATGCATTATCTTTGTTGCTAGCTTCACCTCCTATATACCCATGCATTACTTCGCAAGACGTCCTGTACAAACTTTGCTGGGCCGCGGCTCAACTGCTGCGTGATAGGAAGGCAACGTATGACACCACACTGGCGTCTGAGCTCTGCAGTGCTCTCTGCAAATTTTATGTTCTCTTGCGCCATGACGACGTCGGAACTCTAAGTACGTGGGGCCATCAATGTCATGCTTGTATTGAGAGTTGATGTAACTAGTCAAGGATGTGATCATAAGGGGTCTTTCTTCCGCTCCACCGGAGCTACTGCGATCTGTGATGGAGGACGTCTGCAATGATACGAGACTAGACGTATGGGTGAAGTTTGAAGAAGGTGAGTCACACCGTCATCTTACCAATCGCCTGAATCATGGGTCGTGATATCTCAGACATCCTTGAGCTTCGAAGGTTAGAATTTTCTTGCTTTATCACTACATACCGAACAGCCTGAAAGCTACATATTGTCAGAGCAATTTCTGACGGAAAGTGCTATGATTCGTCCACATACGAGATAGTTAAAGCGGTCAGGCAAACACTCCAATTCAATACTTTAATATGGCACGGTAACGTGAATTGGCGCCATATTCGGCATGCAATCCCTGTCTTCCTTTCAGTTTTAATTGATTGGATCATGTCTGATTTTCTCGAAGTCGAAGACCAAATTGTTCTCGGAAATTGTTTGACCGCTGCGTTGGCTTCACTTGAGACGTCGGCCTCAGGCTTAGCCACGAAACCATGGAACGACGAAGCAGTCTGGCAGCTAGCACTGTCCGAAGGAGCGGATGATTTAATCAGAGCTTGTGAGCCCAAAAATATTGTGCATGTTCGTGCTTCTCACCGTCTGCCCAAGCTGCGTTTGCCACATATATCAACGTAACCGTTCCCCGACAGACTTGCGACATGCTAACATACTGTGAAGCTTGGGATCATCTGCGAGACACGTTTTTACTCATTTTGGGGCAGCATTTTGTGGGAGATGAGGAACCTCTTGCTCTTCTCGTCTGTCCCGTACTATGCCAAGCTCTTCTTTCCCTACTCAAACACGCTAATAATCAAGCCGGTAAGAGCGCACCATACTTGATACATTCTCTGAGTCATTATGCCAAGCAGTCCAATACATGTTGAGCTCCCCGTGGATGATCAACCTATCTTCTGGATTACGGCATCTGTTGACTCCGCAAAACGAAGATGAAAACGATTACTATGCTCTCCTCCGGAGCAGAGTCTCATGTTATGCAGGTGCCTTACTTACAAATGTCAGTGGCAGTATTTATCTCAGCATTCCTCGCTCGTAAATCCTAACGTACTCCCATAGATTTCTGCTGGGACTCCGCACGACTGGTTCGAACAACGAGAGAATGGCGTGGTCATTACATTTTTCTGTGATTATTAGTGATACGACTGAACCTCAGGATGCAGGAGCTTCCTGAAACAACTTCAAGACTTATACTGGTGGAACTGTTTCCAGGACATCCTCTCCTGGTTTTCACCGCAGAGGCGGGAGGATAGAGTTCGGGATGTGTGTCTTTCTGGCTAGACATAGATCGTGGGCACATAATCGAGCACAGTACGGCCATTAGAATACTTGGGCCATCATATGCGAGGCATTTCATCTGAGTCCCTCCAGAGATCTCGCGATTGAGTTGAACGCGCCTCTTTTGGTGGTGACTGAGACTAGACGACGTCGCGTCATGCACGTGACCGTGTTCGCTCTCAGTTCAACCTTGATTGCCATTTTTGGCCTCGTTGCCTGCCGCCCTCCTACCTACATCCTCCCGTACTGGAATCAAACCGAGTACTTATACTACTAGACTATGGGATTTTGCGGAAGATGTGGTGACATTGTAACTGGACCACGCTGTAAGTGCGGCGGCACAGCTGTTGGTGAGTTCCTCAGATTAGTACAGGAGCTCATACGTCTTAGACAAATACTCTAGCTCCTGTGGTAAAATGGAACCAGGGTACCCATCAATCCCAGGACAGATGGTCGCGTACATACGTAACTAAAGATAAGTCTCCTTCTCAGCCTGCCACTGTTGCAAACGATGCGGCCGACGAGATACCAATCGTTCCCGCATCATCCTCAGCAAGTCCGACGAAACGTTTTCCTCGGCCTGCGTCTGCGACATATAGCCCTTCCGTGGCTATAAGCTCTCGTGTGTCTGCTCATATTGCTTCGGCCACTAATCCGCGCCCGCCCTCACCACTCAAGCAATCTACCAGCTTGAATGCCGACGACGCCCCTTCTGCGTCTGCCAATGCTGCGGAGGGCATCTTGCCAAGTCCTCATGGGTCGGAGCTTGCAAAGGTGTATGGGTCGATTTTACAGCCAAAGGAGACACTGGCTACGTATCACTGCGCTATATGCACTACTCCCTTCCCCCCAGACGCGACCATCTACCCTGACCCGTCTTCTCTATCCTCGACGGATTTGGATGGTTTGCCTGCGGTCAACACGCGATTCTTGTGTCGATCCTGCTTTACGACCAATGGGGGTTCGAAGGGCGAGTGTCCGACATGTAATAAACCCGTCCTCATCCTCAAGAACGAGGGAGGGTACATTCAGAATGGTGGTCAATATTGGCATAAGAAGTGCTTCTGCTGTGCAGGCTGCTCCAAAAACATCGGAGAGCGCCCAATGGTCGATCTCCTGGGGAGACCAAGCTGTCCTGATTGTTTCGAGAGTTGTCTTTCAAGGTCGACAAAAGATGACACTCGAAGGCGAGGGACGACTGATGAAGATGTACGCAGCAATCTTGGTGGAACAAAGCGCACAGACAGAGAGCGAGAAGGGAGTCCCGCTCTCGAGGAGTTGGAACAGCGTCTTGGCATTTTTCGCAGTCGGGAGAGCACTCCGATCAAGGAAGAGCGACCCGCTCCCCGTAATGCTGGACTGAAGAGCCCTACTACCACTCCCACTGCTCGCAGTCCTCTTCCTACTAGGTACACTCCTCGAGCCACGGAATCAAGCCCGATTGTTGAACGCCTTGCGGCGCGCGCCAGAGCGGATTCATTTACGAGTATCGGTGCTTCTCCCATCATGCGCATTGCTGACGACGAGAGACCTGGGATGCAGTCTACTCAGAGATTGACGAGCTCGGAGTCGGAAACACCCACGAAAGATGCGGACAGCCCTCTTGCAGCCCGCCTTCGGTACAGAAGTCCTGAGCCAAATCCATCTTCGTCTGATGGCAGTCCACTGTCCCGTCGTACTTATACTAGATTGAAGAGTCCTGAACCAGATGTGTTTGGGTCCAGTCCTGTCTCGAAAGTAAGCGGTAGTCCTCGGTATGGGAGTCCCGGAACTCCTATAAGGCCGACTGAAGATGCGATCGAGGAAATGAAGCAGAGGTTTCTAAGGCAGGCATCTCCCTCTCCTGGCCCTTCCAAGAGTACCATCCCACCGCCTTCCAACGCAACAACGCCTACAAAACCTACGAGACGGTCAACGTCTCGGCCTCGAAGGAGCCAAACCACCGAAGGCACAGATGAACTCGGTACTATCCTCAGTAGCTTCAACACCCCATCGCGAGAGAGCATTGGACTGTCGAGAATTCCTCGTGCATCCCTTAGTCCACCTCTGAGGAGCAGTCCTTCTGCGCCCTTGCCCCACACTACTCTGCAGCGGAGCGACACAGACGCAGTGCCCGATTACACTCTACGCCGCGATAGGACAGGAGACGCGGAAGTGGAATCTCTTCTAGGAGATATGCCAGGGGTCGTCAAAGGTGATCTCATTGACTTGAGCGACGTTCCTCTCGGACACCAGCTTCCCCAGTTCGAATCGTCGGGATCCATGTCAATGATTTCCAACGTTCCCACCGTGCATGCGCCGCTACCCTCGGTCCCCACTCGTATTGATCTTAATGTGAAGGTTGGTAAGCGGAGTTCTTCGCTTGAGCACAGCTACGAGCATTCGGTTCCCTCCACCCCAGATTTGGCTGGGGACTTTTCGGACTCCACGTCTACGACTCCATCTAGTGCGCCACCCACGCCGCCCTCGATAAGCCCCCCTGCACGGCGGATTTCAGGCAATGCTCCTAATGCGAGTAAACGCAGTGTTCGGACGCATGTGACAGGCGATACCGCACGCTCCCCTCGAACCTCTGATGCGCATTTTACTACCCCGACACCAAAATCCAAGACACTCCCTAGTAAGGTAGAAATATCCTCACCTACACCTCTTTCACCAGATACTCGTTGCGCGAAATGCACACTCCCCTTATTCATCACGAAACACGGTGGAAAGTTTGTTACAGTGCCAGAAGAGCCATCCAGCTCGGGCGTTCCACCCAAGACATATCACACGGCATGCTTTAGATGCAAGGTGTGCGATGGTCCGTTTGAGGAGCGGGACGGTGGACGCACAGTGTTTGTCAGAGCGGACGTAGGTGTTTGCCACGTTGAGGTAAGATGGTTGACCATCTCATCGATTGCGAGTACTGATAATGAAGACAGTGCGCACCCGCAGACAAGATCAGAGTACGACAGGTACCCAGTATGATTCCGAAACCGACAGCCCTATCCTCCACACCATTGACTACATCGAGAGCAAGCAACACGACGCGCTACTCTGCTACGCCGACCTCAAGTAGATATGAGGGACCCCCGCCGACTGCACCTGCTACGACTACTACTTTTACGTTTCCCAAGTTCGGAGGCTCGTCTTCCTGTCCAGGATGCCATAAAGCCGTGGCTGTGATGGAGCGAGGTGTGGTGCCGGGACCCCAAGGGACACGATGGCATGCGGCCTGCCTTCTCTGTGGCGGCAAGGAAGCGAAAGGACGGAGGCGCGAGGAGGGAAAGCCTGGGTGCGGGAAGAAGCTAGATAGTGCCGCGAAGATGGACACTGACGGCCAGGTGTGGTGCCGCGAGTGTCTGGTGAGTGTTGACATCCACCTGTCCTCCCATTAGCTGACTTGCACGGCCGGCAGCTGCTCCTGCCTGCAACCTTGCGGAATACGCCCTCCCCAGTGCGGAGCCCGCTGGTGGCTTCGCACACGGGGAGCCGGGGGATCGCGCCGCAATACACGGGCACGACGACGATTGCTCGCCAGTTCACGGGCATTGGTGCGGGCGGGGATGCGTCGGTGATGCGGCAGCTGACGGGCGGGGGGCTGAGTCCGACGAGACAGCTCTCGTCGAGCCCGACGAAGCTGCACGACGGGCCACGGTCGGGGACTGGGCGAGTGTATCCGCGGCCCAAGTCGGTGATCGGTATGCGGAGCACGAAGAGCGACGGCGAGGGGAGGGGAATGTTCCTGGTGCGGCAGTTGACAGGTGGGAACGGGGGGTCCAGTGGGAATGATTATGGGGTGTGACAGACAGAGAAGGAGATCGTGCTGTCGATCCGAAGCGTGTCAGGCCGCGTCGGAGGGGTGGTGTGTCTGCAGGTGGACTTTGTCTTTGTTTTCTCGCTATCGGAACGCTCACGTAGGTAGTATATTGTATTTATACGATGGTCATTGGTGGCCGTAGGATGCATATGCAGTGGGATCTGAATGAATGGGCTTCTGGAAGCCTGTGGTTGAGAGGCCCCGCTTTGCAATGGCGAAGCCGAGCAGTGGAAAGCGGGACCTGTGCCTGCTGGTGTGTTTCGAACAGGGCAAGAACATTGGCAATGGGTTGAGACGAACGTGCGCATGCGGGGGCGTGGACTGATGGCAGAATAAGGCCAGTGCATTTCGGGGGCGAGCTTATCTCCCCTGGGCGATGAAGGGTGGAGATTATCAGACCACGCGACCATGAGAGGGAAGGCGAGTGCCATGACAAAAGCAAGCCTGGACGAGTCTGCAGACGAGGCAGCAGGCCATGGTGGGTGAGAGACCTGGATATATGCGCGAGACCCGAGGGTGTGCCGCACTGTGGCTGTAGGCTGGAGCAGGCGACTGGGGACGCGCGCCTGAGTAATCGGTCAGACGGAGGGAGGCCCGAGTCTCCGCGGCGATTGCCGGCGGTATGTAAACTCAACGACCCGCGTCGAGCCACTCCGAGTCCTCCTCTCCGCCTCCGCCTCCTCGTCTTCGTTGTTGTCGTCGTTCTCGTCGTCGTTGCAGCTGTCCTCGCCGTCGCACATGTCGTCGGCCAGACAGCCCCCCCATCGCCGCCGCTCCCTGTCCGCCTCCTCTCCCATCCGTGGCCCCTTCCGACCCGACGACCCGAAATGGCGGTTCGCGGCCAAGCGACCACGCCCCAGCCATCCCCACAGCCCACCCTGCAGGGACATCCCCGGCTCCGACGACCCTCCCGAAAAATGGGACGTAGACCAGTGGCGAAGGGGCAAGCGCGCTCGCAGGGACTCCACCGTACGTCTTCTCTGCCGCTCTGTCCGGGACCGTACGGGCTCATGCCACATTCCAGTCACGAGCCGGTACCGCCCAGCAGCGTCGTCCGCGCCCGTCCAGCTCCCTCTTCCCCGACGAGCACATCCCCTCTCTTCCTCCCATGACTGTCTTCCCAAGCACATCGGCCGCCTTCAACCTCTTTCCCGAACACAACCATCGAAGGTCCCGCCCCATCTCCCATCCCGATCCAGCATACATCCATGACGACGAGCTCCTTCCCTCCGCCCAGCTCGACCGCATGCGCTCCGACGCCTTTGGCGAGCTGCAGCGTTGCGTCGCAGAGAACGGTGAAGGCCTTGTTCAGCGCATGCGCGCTTGGGAGAACTCTTGCTCAACGTCGTCCGCAAGCTCACCCCGCCTGCTTACCCACGACCTCCAGCCTGCGCGTCTCCGGCCGTCGCGCCACGCCGGCGGCGGCGCAGAGGCGGGCACTGCCGCGAACGATGACGACGACGTCGAGATCGTCTCGGGCGACTCCTCCGGATTGCCTTCCTTCCACTTTCGGAGTCCTTCCCACAAGAAGCGCGCCCTTTCTCTCGGCATGATGGACGTCGACCTCCCCCAGATCGCCGTTCACCCGTCTCCTGTCGACCCCTCCGCCGCTCTCTCCGCATATTCCGACGACGATGACGACTTCTCCATCCTGGGCTCGTCCAGCTCCTCCCCTCCTACCCTCGCCCACACATACCCCAACTCATCCAACTCGTCCGCCATCTCTCTTCCTCTGTCCCACAGCAGCACATCGCCCTACATGTTGTCTCGCTCATTCACCTTCACAAGCGAGCACCGGGTGCACGTTCCGTCGACAGCATCCCGGTCGGAGAAGGCTCTCGCTGCCCTCACCCTTGCCATGGCAAATGGTGCTGGGGGAGTGAACGACTACGCTGCACTCCAATTCGCACAAGGCCAAAACTCGGTCATAGACGAATGCCAAGTGGGCGAGCTCTGGCATTGACCCTTACCATCTCTTCGCATCGCCGCACAGGCGGCACCGCCGAGGACAATTCACTTCATGCATTTGCCTGCACGTTTCAATTCATATCCCATTCTGCATGAACGGCCACGCCACCAATCAAAGTTTTCAGGGATCACCATGTCGCATTATACTCCATCGAAATTAAGATTGCTATATCCATAAACCCGATAACCCAAGCGCACGAGAAGTTTCTTCCTCGCTTCTTGAAACCAATGTATACATATTACTCGGGACGTCTTCGCACTCCATCTACTTAATGGATAACGTAATGCTGTATCACTTGATGATATTATTTGCACTCGCAAGTCTACAGTTTCTACAGTGTCTCTTCCTTTCAAATCCTGTTCCATTTAGCTGTGAACACAAACTAGTGGTATATTGTGATAAAACCCCCAGAGATTGTCTGCACATGTATTCTCATTTGACCAGACTAGTTGATTAGGTAGATTAAACAGTCAGACGAACAGCATGTTAGATACATTTTGTTTCATGCCTGCTGGCCACTCATCTGTCCACGGAATGTAAAATTGGACGCATGACATCATATGTGAGGAGGCGGAGTCGCACATTCCCTGGGTATCAGGCAGGCAAAGGGAGGAAGTACGGCGTAGCTTCTGAGAGAGCTATCATAATAACGGCGTTAGTAAGGCTTTCGGTAAGACTTTAACGTGGACTTCTACGAACCTGCAACGCTCTGCATGACGCTCGATGGCCCAAGACTACTGTTCATGCTGCCGATATTGCCTCCCGCGCTGCCAACTGCACTCGAAGGACTAACAAGGCGAAGCGGCGCCTTGCCTTTCAGATCCACAGAAGGAGCCACAGCCGCAGAAAGATTGTCTGCGGCTTGGAGGGCTTGTGAGGGCATCACACCCAGCTGCGGCGCCGGCGAGGGATCCACCTGCGACAATTGGGGGGAGAGGCTCTGGGCAAACGCGTCCGACGCGGCCTGCGCCCATACGCGTGCCTCCGCCTCGAGCGCACGGTTCTGCTCTGCGAGGCGGGCCACGGCGTGTTCGGCCTCGATGCGTTTCTGCACCTCGTCCGCGTAGCGGTCCTCGGCCCTGCGCCGCGCCCTGTTCTCCAGGTCAAGCGCGTGCTTCATGCCTGCCGACAGTGCGCGTCAGATGTCTGACTGGAGCAAATAGCAAGGCCGACGCACCCTCGATGAGCTCGGACACCCCAGGCGGGACGTAGAGGCTGTTGGATGACCTCACCGACTTGCGGGCGGGCGGCGAGAGGTCCGCACACCACAGCGGCACCGCGGCCACGTCCGGCACGCCCAATAGGTGGAAGCTCATGTCGGATGAAACCTCTGTCTCCGCGTCGCTATTCTCGTGCGCAGAGAAGGCATGTGGCTGATCGGAGGTCGACAGGTGTGTGGACACGCTTGACCTGGAGCGGGATTTCATGTGCTCTGGGGACTCGTCCAGACGACGCCGCTTGCCCGGCCTGCTCACGCGCACCTCTGACCGCTCGGATGCGCTGTCCATCTCCACCTCCATCTCCTGCCCACGCTCGTCCTCATCTGCATGGCTTGCGGTCTTGCCCCTCCCCTCGGACATGACGTCCATGGCCGCGCGCACTTTGATAGAAGGTCTCTTGCTCCTCGCGGTGCGCCGCATGGTAGAATGGTTCTGTGAAGGCTCCGGTGTCAGAAGCCCAATTGCGTCATCTGCCTTGCGCCGGTTTTCGCTACCATGCTCAGAGCCTGAGAGATCGATGTCCATATTCCGCGCTGACTCCAGAAATTCTGTTCTCCTACGCTTGCGCGAATTTGTTGTAGATGAGGACGTGGGCTTTCCTTCATGCATGCGGGTCTTTGGAGATACTAAATTTGGTGTATTCAGAGGTTGCGGTTTTTGTGATGCTCCCCTGCTCGGTCCCGGGTTAGGTTGCTTCGAGACAAACCGAGAACTAGGTTTTTCTGAGCAAAATCCAAAATAATTCAATAGTGCTAATTTATTGAAGAATGCGCATAAAACGCACTATTGCGAGGAAGAGGCTGGGTGGGTTTGGTAGGCTGAGAAGCAGACTCCGATGGCCGAGATGTGGGAGAGCGTTCTGGTAGACGGACATAAGAATCATCAATTTAAGTTCTGATGGAAGCAGAACGCTTACTTCGTCTCAGACGCATGGGTGAAGCAAATTCTATGAGGCCGAATATTCAGACCTGCGAAACGCCCGACACCAAAGTTTTTCACTCACCATGCCAGTCTGTCCACCTCGAACTGGACGCCGGAACACTACTGGCTCTTCTCGATGCTGAATAACGTGGTTTTTACAATCAGGTTCTTGCAAAGCTCTGACGACCCCGGAGAATATTGTACCTTGTAACTCTGCGGCCTTGCTCGACGGACGCGGGTTGGACCTTAGATCACTTGATTTGACCATCACTAATGAGGATTTTGAATAGTTTTAGAACATGCGATGTGACGTGGACGTCTAGACAATGAACAAATTTGAAGTGGTGATGAAGGTGGATTTCAGATATCCAAAGACGATCGTGGAGGACACGATCCTCGCATGAGGCGCTAAGCGCCGTGTCCCCAATTGCACCGACTAGAATTGAGATTACAGAATACAGTTTGGTACAATACGAATGCAACATATATACAAGGGAAAAAATAAGATTATTTCTCAGAATGAGTTCGCAGCAGCGCCAAGGACTTTGGCTGCCAACGCACGTAGTATCTATAGTAAGAGGTGTTCAGTACCCGTCTCGCATACATCCATATGTTGAATTACCTCTGCTTTCTGATTACCACCGAGCTGAGCGAAGACCGACGCAACGCTCTTCCCTTTAGCATCTCTGATTGCACCCAAGCGGTTTCCGGCATATGCTCCGAACATCATCCCGGGTATATTCGCGATAATGAACCCAAGGCCTGCGCCGCAGATGGCTCCGAGCCAAGACCACCACGGCGCATGTCGCTGCACTTCCGGTCGCAGTAGCTACAAGAAACAATAAGCTCCAAGGCACGTCATAGAAGCCATACATGGTACACACCTCCTCGAAGACATCGGCGAAGACATTGTCGGCGTCAGGTTGAGTACCTGGAGCCCCAGCCGAAGACCCTGCACCGGCATTTGGGACACCCCCGCCAAACATACTAGCAAAGGTGTTGAACCAATTTGCAGAGGCCTGCGGCTCTCCCGTCCTTCCTTGAGCACCGCGTGAAACGTAGATCGTGTCGTATTCTCTTCGCCTTGTGGCATCGGAAAGTACGTAGTACGCATCTGCTACTGCCTATGGAGGAATAAGCCTGTAAAAACGTAACATACGCACTGTATGGCACACCTGAAACCGCTCAGTTGCAGCTTTCTTCTCGGCTTGTGTTGCATTGACCAGTCTATCAGGATGGGTCCTACAGAACTGTACCGATTAGCCACGATCGTATTCGTTGAGAAACGTAAACTATGCACTTCAAGGACTGTATCTTGTACGCATGCCTAATTTCATCGGGAGTCGCAGTCTGAGGAATACTCAGGAGCTGGTAGTAGTCGGGAAATTTGGACATGGCGCAAAGGCGGGGAGGAGACGTGTGGCTGCGCGCCCCGCAAACCACTACATGATACTGACGCGTGACGTCATGCGGGTATGTTCAGACGCGCACACGTGACTGCAGCATATAAGTATTCAGAATTTAAAATCAAGCATTTAGCAGAGCATCGACGTCCATGCGGTATGTCAGAGTGTCTATGAACGGATTAATATCGACTTGACCAGAGGGAATAGAGATACAGTACAGAATCCGGCCAGTGATGCAGAAGGTTGCCGAGTCATGCTCATCTATACTACATTGACGTGATGACAACAATGTGCGTAAAACAAGCATCGCAAGTTCAATGGAGCTAGGAAACCTGTCCAGGGTGTCAAGTATACATGCCAATGAGAAAAGCCAGCGTTTCGGTTTGAAGGGAAGGGTCAATTGTCCATGATTTTCCGAAAGCAAAGTACATCGGAAGCAGTCAAGGTGTGTACCATAAGCCTATATGGGGGCCGGATTCTCGGTAGCAGGGCTCATATCTGCGGCAGTAAGTCGTGGCCGGGGAGGCAATCCGACAGGCCTGGTGAATCGACGATCAGCAGCTTGGAATGTTCGTCCGGCATTCTCACTGCTTGGCGCCGCTGGCCTAAGGTGCTCATCTCTGATCGTATCTGCCGGGCGCAGTGGGGACCTACATCTGGAAGCAAGCGATCCAAAGCTATCTGACGGCACATGCGAGATTGGGAACCTCGGAGGAGGAAGATGACCCTCGTCCGAGTTGTTGAGAATTGAGGCAGATGAAAATGAGCCAGGCTCAGAATGTTCTGTATGTGTAAGCCCTAGTGCCCAAAATATTGAGTCACGATCGGAAGTGACAGCCAGAGGTAAGATGGCACTCACCGCCAATAAAAGACGTGATCTCGTATTGCGTTCCTCCAGAGTCTATGCGATGTCGATTACTATTCATCGCGGTGTCCATGTCTATGACTGAAGGTGGACTCCCGTTATTTCGACGCCCGTATTGGTCCGTGGCAAGAAGTAAGTTTGGAATTTCAACATGGGAGGAAGGCCGTATGGGACCATCGCTATCAATTTGTGAGGCACCTGCAGCTGAATTCGGTTGTATGACGACCGAAGGCATATCGGCTCCGATACTAGAACGCCCCTGAGGCGGAGCAGGGAAGTTGCTGAGTGAGAGATCGCTCTGTGTCGTTGATCGCGTTGTACGATCCGCAGAGCGATCCTTACGATCGTCAGAAATATAAAGCCCACCCAAATCGAAAGTTTCGTTTGAAGGGGATAATACACGCAGCGCAGCGATGGATTGGTCAAGCTCTGCTTGTTGACGAATGAGTTCCGAGATACGGGATGATCGAGCGGAGTCAAGTCCAGTCGGCGTAGGCTGGAGACGAAGCTGATTCAGGAACCTCCCTTCGATACCTCCATCATCAGGACCAGGTACCGGTGAGCCATACGCAGACGTTGGGGATCCATATGCCGAGGGAGAAACTGGGGATATGACATATACTGGTTCCATCCCCATTTGACGAGGATGTGTCGGGGGCGGGATAGCTAAGTTGTACAACTTGTGCAATTCAGCACTTCGCCCTGTTACTAGAGCAGAATTCGATGATGGGGATTTGTTAGACACCCGCAGCGTATCTATTACGGAAGTATACACAGGATCTTGCCATTTGGCACTTTGCAAGGGTTGGCCTAAGCTCTGGTTGAATGATTTGGTGGTGTCCACATCAATAGCAGAGTCTGGAACACCCCCACCAATGTCACGACCATCAGGAGAGTACCCTCGCTCAGCTTGATCTTGACTCCATAGACGAACTTGGTCCTGTGTTGGAGAGGGTGGTGCGAAGGGGCGGCCAGAATATCTGCGCATATTCAACCATGTGGAGAGCCGAGAAGACGCAGAAAAACGTTGCATCAACGACGGGCGCTGACTGCTTCCATGGACGTTTTGACCAACAACCGACAACAAATCGGGGGAGACGATGACAGGGGGAGTAATGCGGAGGGAAAGATCATGTGCCTTCATTTCTGGTAGACCTCGGAACGAGCTCTTGCGGCGAATCATGGTGGCATCAATGGAAGATGAAGTAGACCACGAGGGCCGGCGCAAGTGGTAGAAAGCACTGGTGAGCATATACACAATCAGAATATAGAATTCCACAGCTTGCATAAAGCGCCCGAGAACTGTTTCCGTAAACTCGACTGCGTAGTAGGCGCATCAACACAAGTACACCGAAAGCCAATTACTGAACTTACACATAGCGACATTACCGATGCCTATTAAGATACTCAGGGATAAGGCAGATATAGGTGCCGAATAGCCAAGCAATTTCTTTCTAGTAGGAACGACACTGGGGTTGGCTAACATCCCCACCCAACAGTTGAGTAGCAGCTTCAGAAGGAATATCGCCGATAGCACTATTTGAATCGCGGCCTCTACTTCGTACAAAGGCTCAACCTCGTGGAGCGCGTTAATGTTGCGATACAGGATCTGGAGCACAGGATCTGTCAAGGTCAGTGTCAGGGTGAGCATTTCGAGGAATATGCCGAATGCCCCCCATCGACCCCAACTACCATTATGCATTGCCTTGTCGCTTGGACGGATTTCGCCTGGAGGTGGGCTGGCAACAAAGCCCCAATAGAATAGGAAGCGCAATCCAAATGATAGTGAAAACCCCACTTCGCGGACGATGATCAGGCCGGAAACAGAATTCAGATCGAGAGCTTGATCGACGGCGGCAGATCCTCTTACTAGCATCTGAACGAGGTCGAGTATAGAGGAAATAAATGCGACGACGACTGCCATATGCAGGCAAAACGTCAGGCTATCCGCCTGTTAGCGCGAAACACATGGCAGACGATCGTCATTGCACTTGCCTGTTTGCACGGCGCATGAAGACAAAATACGGGAAGACGCCAAGGGATAAGATCCCGACACAAAAGAATGGAATATCAGCAAGGAGGTACTGAACCTGGTTACAAATACGGTGAGGAGATGTATGCAGACACAAGCCACGCCACCTACCATGTGGTCATTGCTCAGACTTGTGAAAGCTGCTGCTACTCCAGCCATATCTGAATGGTGGATACCTAATGACGATAAAGGCTGTACGACGGCAACTGTCGTGCCAGTGGGGATGCTAACAAGTGACTAGCTAGCGCAAACAACGAGAGAGGACCAGCTGGTTTGTGTTCGCAGGCTGCGTCAGTCCGGCTGAAAAGCACTACGAGAACCAGAGAATACAAGGCCCCGAGATGCAATCCCAGAGCTATTGCAAGACTGTCACGACAGCAGCAGATCTGTCTCGCTAACACCAGAGAGGACGCAGCGCTGTCCGGCCCAGTGATCTTGAAGCTCAGGCGAGAAATGAAAGATCTGCGCAAGGACCGGACATGAAAGAAAAGGTGAGTACTTAGGATCTTGCGCTACACCGAGTCCGAGTTTCCAGACCCAGCTTGACAACGATGGTTACTTGGCAAGAAGTTCCAGAAAACGGCTGGCGCCTAGGCCAAACGTCGCGACCCCCATCTTTGATAAATTTTGCTTACGGCCACCGCTGCGACCCAACTGTTTCTGGTCAGATCATGAAGGAAACAGCGGCTTTTTTCAACCAAACACTACTACAGGCACGATCCAAACAGGTTATGGATATCCATCCTGCAGTGTAGCTTCCAAGTTGAACGATGGGTCATTAGTTGGAACCTGAGTGTGGTTGAACAGCGAGTCCAGTGGCTGAATCATTTCGGGTCCACCAGTCCTCTTTCTCGAGCGGTTTCGACTCTGAGGGCTGCCATGGCGCTGGGTCAGGTTCAGAATCCCGGAAACAGATCGGAAACATGAGAGAGAGGATTGAATGACTCCGGCGCCTGAGTAAACGGCGCGGTGAAACGCGCGGACTGGCCGCCCAATCGCAACGACGCGGTGCACGTGACCGTACATCTCTATCCGGAAGCTGCAGCTTCCCATCCCGACTCCATGTCGAATGTGGGTTCCGCTCGTCCGAGGCGACTAGTCGTTCTCATCTCGGGCTCAGGTGTGTGTCCAACTTGTTCGAAGGTCACCATTTTTGAACGACGTCGCAGGCACTAACCTCCAAGCCCTTATCGATGCCCAAAACACTCCGGCTCTTCCCAATACACGCATTTCGCTCGTCCTCGCCAACAGGAAAGCTGCGTATGGACTGACACGCGCGGCGCGAGCGATTCCTCCCATTCCAACCGCATATCTCGCTCTACAACCATTCCTGAAAGCCAACCCCGGCAAGACGCGCGATGACTATGATGCAGAAGTTGCTCGGATTGTTATCAGGGAGAAGCCGGACCTGGTTGTGCTAGCCGGGTGGATGCACATCATGGGCGACGGGTTTTTGGATATTGTGAATGGGGAGAGGACACTGGATGGTGAAGACAAGGTGGAAAAGCCAATCCCGGTCATCAATCTACATCCTGCGCTACCCGGCGCTTTCGATGGTGCGAACGCGATTGAGCGAGCGTATGAGGCTTTCCAACGGGGCGAGATACCACATTCAGGAGTTATGGTACATCGCGTAGTCAAGGAAGTCGACCGCGGCAAACCTGTTCTTGTGCGAGAGGTTGAAATTCTCGAAGGAGAACCAATCGAAGCATTTGAGGAACGTTTGCATCAAACTGAGTGGGAAATAATCGTTGCAGGCACCGCCAAAACATTGGACGAGTATGTGTCGGTAAGTCGAGCAATACAAATCGGTTCTTCGGTTTCTCACCCCGTGCTCAGCGCAGTGACATTGGCTCTACGAGTTGAAAGTGATACTTATCTATAGGGTGCGTAGGTGACGTCTCGGGCCATATCACCGCTGGGTGTCCGCCGTTTCTGGTTTCTACAATGATCTGTAGCGTTATGCCAAAGGTGCAAGAACAAAGAGATGTATATTTTCAGACAAGCCCTCCGTGTGAAGCATTTGGACAGTGATAGGAAAAAATGTCAAGGGTATCCAGGGCCCCGCATCTCTTCTTGTAATGGATCGATAGGATGGACTGACGTCATATCGCATCATTATAACCACCAGTGATCAAAGCACGCAAATTTGAATAAGGAATCCCTCCTCCCAGAACGCTCCATTCGATCACATCTTGGCAAGCAATGGTTGCCAGTTCACCCTCTCCACCTGCACCGGACATCAACGAACCGATGCGTTTGCAACTAGAAACCTGACTTACCATCTCCGGCACAAGCTCATTCACATTTGTAGCTCCCATAAGTCGCATGCCCAGGACGATCTCACGTTGCAGGATACGCACCGCCTGGATGACGCCAGCTTCACCGTAGGCCTGACAGTCGCACCTCACTTCAGCATTAGGATGCAAACAATCGTCTGACCGCTCACGCTTTGGGCGTACAAGAATGGCCGACCTAGACCAACAGCTTTAGCTCCGAGACATACAGCCTTGAGGACATCTATTAGAACCATTTAGTAAATAGCAAAAAGTTAAACGGGAACTGTACGACGAATCGCGCTTACCTGTTCCTCGACGCACACCGCCGTCGATATAAACTGGAAGCAAGGTCAAGTTGAGCGAATCGTACTGAACGAGATCACGCACCTTCTAGTTTGTCGAAGACATCCGGTCGCTGTTGACGAATCTTGTACAAAACCTCGAGAGGAGGCAATGAACTGCAGTCTCATCATATACGAGTTGCAGCAATAGATTGAAATGACTCACTATTCTAGCTGGCGACCTACATTGACATATCAGTAGCGAAGCTTTATGTTTGGCGACAGCAGGGCTTGCCTCCATGATTCGACAACAAGATGCCGTCAACGCCCGCCTCTGCTGCGAGCACTGCATCCTGTGGACTATATCAGCCCAGGATATACTATCCATTGTGTGCATTTACTGACAGCAACACACTGTATACCTATAAATTCATATTAGCAAAGGCCACATAATTGTTGGAAGGGAAAGAACCTTTGAGTACGATTGGAAGCTTCGTGACCTTTCGTAGCCAGGGGATAGTCTGTCCGAGAATCGTGTAAATCGCATGATCCCATAGTTTTCTAGTGATAACATCACGCGCCTCGGAGAATGTCATATCCAGATCCATGTGCTGTAGCAACGCTCCTGCAGTACCATAAAAATTGACCTGGCCTTCAACTTCCTTCTCGACATCGTCCGGCTGCCGTGATATCGCTTCTGCCTCGCGCTCCTGCGCCTCGAGTACGAACGGTGCGCGGATATCTCGCTCGCGGTTTCCGGAGACAGGAGCATCGACGGTCAAAAATATAGCTCTGTAACCAAGCTCCTCTACCTCGCGCACGCGTTGAGCCGCAATTGCATTATCTTTGTTTTTATACAACTGGAAGAAGAGCGGCTGGGAAGGCGAGAGACGGCCGGCGGCGATCTGCGAAGGAGACAGCGAGGCATTGGAGGACACCATCTGGATGATGTTCGTGCGGCCGGCTCCGCGGGTGATGTTGATCTCACCTGTGTGGATGACATACGTTAATAAGCCACTACGGCCGGATAGAAGGAAACTTACCCAGTGGGTGACCCAGCTTGGCAAGGGCAGCGCCACTTACGAATATGGGTATGGGGGATTTGATACCGAGGATGCTTGTGGAAGGATCAACTTGGGATATTGGCCGCAGGACGCGGGGATGGAAAAAGAATCGGGAGAATGCGCGTGCGTTCTCCGTGTTAGCTGTATGCATCATTAGAGGAAAACGAGTACAAGCCGGACACGCGCATACTAATTTCATCGTCAGCAGCAGACGAGTAGTACGCCATGGCTTTGTGCGACAAAACCTTGAGCGCGACGTCCTGACGATGATAAATTTTGGTCGATGCACTGTGCCCGAAGAAAGTGGCCACCATCGCACCTCCATATCACGCAAGCTCAGAATCTGGTTAATACGCGTTTTCCTTGCCTGCGCCTGCTCTACGCGAATCTCGTCCTTCGTCTTTTGGCGTGTCTCTCGTTCCTCCTGCAGCTTCTGCGCACCAGACGAGTCGAGGAGACCGAGATGTTTGTGGGGAGGGAGATTCTTATCGAGAGCGTCTGGAGGGTGGATGGGCTCGTATGCAGCAGTCGCGTCGCGTCCAGCATATTTAAGGATGATTTTTGCACCTCCTGGGTGCTCCTGTTACGGAAGGATGAGCGGGGGATGCGGGCGTTGCCGACGATGGACATGGAAGAACGCACAGGGAGGAAGTCGGTCACGTCGTACACGCGGTTGCTGATAATAACCCAGCACGAGCTACGTGCATCCCTGCTCGTTCATAACATTTTGCGAAAGAAAATGGGAAAAGACACACCTGCTGGTGTTGTGCTGACCGACTTCCTGTAGCGTGTATGATTGCGGCATGGTAGTATTCCAGTGTGCGGCACTCTCTAGATCGACTCGAAACCCGTCAGTGGTTAGTACTGCTCTCGGACTGGCATCGCACAGACGTTACGGTTCACGACAAGGAGCTCAGTGGCAGTCAGTCTGGACACGAGGATCTATCCAAGCTCAATCGCACGCCGGAGGCGACGGGATAGGCTCGGTCCTCCGCAAGGCAGCCGCCTTTGAGCATTTCCGATCATGGGACACTCGAATGATCGCCTAGCTCAGAGGAAACACCGTTTGGAAGACTTAGCAGACGCCGCGCCGACTCAGGTTGCTAGACAGCCCAGTATCATGGCGGTACATAAGTGTAACTAGTATATGTGCGTATGCCAGTTCAGAACATAACACAGTCATAGACATACAGGAGATATCTAGATATAGGCTACTTGGTATAGATTGAATCGAGCACATAACATGCAGATCGCTTTCAGAGCGGACCCTGTCCTTCACATTTTGGAGAGTAAGGGCTGCCAATCCACACGCTCTATCTGTTGAGAAGAGACGATGCATCATTAAGCCGACCAGCACTTCAAGAAACAATGTCATACCATTTCTGGTACCAGCTCCTTTACACTGGTGACACCAAGTAATCTCATACCGAGAATGATTTCTCGCTGCAAGATGCGTACAGTCTGCACAACACCAGCTTCACCGTATGCCTATATGAAATATGTCAGCCACAGCGGATCAGTTTGAGCCATCGCGCACATACGCTTTGTGCAAAGTGGAAGGCTCTTCCAAGACCGACGGCTCGAGCACCTAGGCATAATGCTTTCAGGACGTCTGTTATCCAGGTAAGAAGGTTATATGAATATCAAATCGGAAACAATTCTGACCGGTACCACGATGTACTCCGCAGTCAATATAGACTGGATATCTCATTAGAACTCGCATAGATGATAGTGACTACGAAAGGTACCTTCTAATTTGTCAAACACGTCCGGACGCTCCTTTCGAATTCTATACAGGACCTCTATGGGAGGCAGAGAGCTACAAAATAATTCGGCAAAATGACCAACTGAGATAACTTTTGAGCTTACTATTCCATTTGCCGCCCTAGGAGCTCATAGGTATTAAACAAAATGTGATGGAACGATCTAAATATTCAAACTCACCGCCATGATTCGAGATCAAGATACCTTCTACTCCAGCTTCTACAGCCATAACTGCGTCCTTGTTCGTGTTATGAATATCGTTTTAGGATGTGTGTTATAACATAGCCCTACCGCGACAGTTTGGATACCTGGAGCAACGTATTAGCTTCGGTCTTGATCGAGAGCAATACGAAACATACCTTTAAGGACAATGGGCAACTTCGTGGTTCTCCTCAGCCAAGGAAGAGTCTAAAATACACTACAGTTGCAAAACAGAAACAAAACTATGACCACTTACTCTTGACCAAGACATATCTAAGTCGGACGTTGTCCGCAAGCCGCCTGACGTGCCTACCAAGACAAGCTCGCCCTCCACCAGTTTGTTATCCGCATCCTCAGGCCTTTCCGGCATCTCACCTTTACCGGCAACTTGAGCTTCTTCCAACAGCCGTTCTTGCGCCTCGAGCTCAAAGGGCGCTTTCAGATCTCGCTCACGGTTTCCATTTAGGGAGGCATCCACTGTCAGGAATACTGCGTTGAATCCCAATCCCTCGATTTCATGCAGATCCTTCTCTGACACCTTGTCGTCCTTATCTTTATAGAGCTGGAAGAACAGTGGTTGGGAAGGCGATATGCGGGCGGCAGCAAGCTCTTGACGCGACACCGACGCATAGTGGGAAATCATCTGAATGATGCCAGTACGTCCAGCGCCTCGCGTTATGTTGAGCTCGCCTTATGTTGTCGCTGACAGTGAGGTTCGTGAACACGCAATAACAGAGCAACCTACCAAGGGGGTGTCCTAACTTTCCCAGGGACGCTGCGCTCACGAATATTGGCAGAGAACTACTAAAGCCTAGTATGGTCGTAGAAGGATCGACTTTTGATACCGGCCTAAGGACACGCGGATGGAAGAAGAAACGAGAAAATGCACGGCGGTTTTCATTGTAGGCTGCGCACGAGTTATGAGGCTGGTAATGAAACTGGCGGACACACGTACTGATTTCGTCGTCTGAAGCGGACCTGTAGAAAGCCCAAGTTTTATATGATAGTACCTCGTGGGCGACGTCCTGATTGAATGCGGGGGTTGTAGACTCTGACCTGAATAGCTATCGTACATGCTTACCTCCATATCCTGAAGACTTAGTATTTGATTAATGGGTCGCTTTCGTGCGCGCGCTTGCTCCACACGAATCTCATCTTGCGTCTTCCGTCGAGCAGCCTGCTCCTCTTTCAGGACGTCGGTTCCTGCGCTATCGAGGGGACCCAGGTGTTTCTCTGGTGGTAAATGCTTGTCCAGAGCATCCTTGGGATGTATGGGTTCATACGCTGCCGTAGCGTCACGTCCAGCATACTTGAGAATGATCTTGTCGCCCCCTGGATGTGCCTGGCATACGTGAAGCGGACGTTCGTGATGTAGCTGAGCGCGTACTTACTGGCAGGAAGTCCGTCACGTCGTATACTTTATTGTTTATGACCACCCAGCAGGAGCTATGAGGCGCGCCTCAAGGAATCATCAGGATGTAGGACGAGGGGGACGGACCTGGACGCGTTATGCTGAGCTACTTCCTGCAACGACCAGACTCGTGCCATGACAGAAGTTAATACCAAGCTATCGTCTAACTTGCGCTGATGTTGCACTTTTAAAAGACCTATTCGGGGGTAAAGATGCGGAGGAAAGCGTGCGGCATCAGGGCCTCCGCGAGCTGCAGCAGGTGATCATACTCGTGTGCTGCATTGTCCGCCGTTTGATCCTCGTGCCGTATCTATGCCGCCGGGGGATGTGTTCGGAGTGTCTGCTAAAGCGACGGAGAGGGCGGTCCGGATAATGGGATGCGAAAGATCCTAGCATTTCGTCATTCAAGAGTGCATGCAAAAACATAGGGTCGACGTGTCTGGTGTATAAAAGGGAGATAAATCCAGACCCACACTAACGAATACAGAATAGCTTTCTCCGAGAATTACACTCATCCCAGGCCAGGACTCAATCGTCTCACGGAGACTTATCAGTGAGGCGACGTCCAAGAACCTCCAAGACATACACCGTTAGCGCCCGATCGTGCTCGCCAACAGTACGCAGTCACGTGATGTTTTGTTCGCGTTCGCGCGTTCAAGTTGCTGCCTGTGGCTTGCGAGGTCCAACTTCTCCTGCATCCCGGCTTTACCATCGCATCGCGAGACATATTCATATCTCTTCCACGACGGGAGTATTTCCTACTTCAATATGTCCGGCCCGCTCGACCGTCGAGCCCTAGAGGGCATGAAGCGAGTGGACCTCCAGAAACTTTGCAAGGTACGTGACACTTTTTCTCATACATTATATTCGGCTTACATTTACGCATTCAGGACCACGGGATAAAAGCTAACCTCAAGTCCGAAGCACTTGTTGACCTCTTACTAGATACACAACAACCCCGAAGACGTCCCGAACCGCAGCGAACGCGGATTCCATCATTGAGGGTCGTCAGTCGGTCAACGGCCGGATCACGCCCACGAGGGACATCTTCCTCCTCGGTCATTATCCATGACTCTGACGAGGAGGAAGGACATGATAGCGAAGATCAGGAAGATGCGCACCTCGTGCCTGAGCCTCAAACAGCATTCCCCCGACAAATTCTCCCGTCTGTTCCCCTCACGCGGAAAGCGAAACAAACACAGTACAGACTTGGCGTCGGACGACCAACTCTTGCTGGAGGCAGCGGCGCGCGGGCGGTGACCAGGTCGCTTAGTATACCGAAGGCCCGAGTCAAGGTGAGTAGAAGCGTGAAACCGAAGGAGGATGCAATACAAGAAGAGGATGAAGGTGAGACGAAGTGCCACTTCCGTTTCTCTCTCGACAAATCTCTGAACATGCTCACACAGGACCTCCTGGTATGCGCTCTTCTATAGAGCTGGTATGTAGACTAACGCATTTCCTTCTCAGCTTCTATCGCTGGTCCCTCGAACACTGCTCATGAACAGGTTGCCTTATCACAGGGCGCTGAGCCAGATGCGACTCGGGTATCATCGTCTCACCTGATGTCCGAGTTCAAGACTCAGACAGAAGAAATAGTATGGCTTTTCCTAGGCCGAAATAGTATCGCAAGTTGACGAGCTCTTGTAGATTCAGCCGCTCAAGGATCAAATTCAGGCACTTCAGGCTGAATTGCAACGTCTCACAGCAGACACAGCCCAAATTACAACACTGAGAAATCAAGTGGGGGAACTAAGTGCTGAAGTCGATTCCTTGCGCGCGAAAATGTCCCATATGACAGAACTTGACACCAACATCCAGAGACTTCGAGACAGCATACAGGCATCAGAAGCGGCACCCAAATCACAACCATCCACGAAAAGTATGGGGAAAGCTCGTGCAGTGTAGGTGATCAGTTTTGGGTTGTCCCCGCCTCGCTTATATTCTTCTGCTCGTAGTGATGCAGGCCCGACGGTGGTGGCTACGATACCATCTCAGCTAGCAAATGCATTGGATAACGTTGCTTCCACACCCGTTGATGCTTCTCAGCCACCTCATAAGGCCACAGCTGCGATGATGTTGGGAAAGCGCCATAGAGAGACTGATGACAGCCATATCACTGGGACTTTTGAGGATGGCCAGCAAGGAGAACTAAGCGAGAAAGAATTGGCGGAAAAGGTACCAAGGCCAACGAGAAAGCGAGCAAAATTGGGCCCCAAGGATACGGGGCGGTCGCACTCGTCCTCACGTCAAGCTACTCCTGTTCAAGAATTACCTGAGACCGAAGAGGTCGATGCAGAGCTCCTAGTGGTTCCGAGTGCTCCTGCGTTTACTATCTTCAGCGGCCCTGAAGAACCTCCAGATTCTTACGTTGACCCTCCTCCACCTACAACCCACCTTTCCGATCTGTTCGGCCTAACACCAGGCACAGCTGGTCCTACCACAAGTACTGCCAACGCGAACGAGAACGCGCAACAGGCTGCACCCTTCTCCTTTAACTTCACGGACATGGCATTTCATCCCGTCACATCAACGCCTGCTGGTCCCTTCGGACTTGGAATGCCCACATTCTCCTACCCGGAGCCCCCTACTTCACCAACGCCGGGAGCGAGCACGTTGCCCAGCGGAGGCTATGTCGAGCGCGCAGGTGGGCGCAGAGAACGGAATGATCTGTTTCACCCGCACGGCGCGCCCCGACGACCACCATCGGCAACTGGCAGTCGCCCGGCGCCGCAGGTATCGCGTTCGCAAGCTGGTCCGAGTTCAGCCACGGACGATGGACACTTCATCCCTGCGAAATTCACACAGCTTCTGGCCCCAGTGACAGAGTCCGATGCAGAACACAGTCAGGATGCGACAATATCTAGTAATGCCATCGGACAGGGATTGGGGATGTCCTCGATGCCACTGCCACCAGAGACGCCGGCGCCTCCCATGAAGCGGACAATGTACGGGACAGAGCTCGAAGGAGACACCCGGTTTGGGGACTTTGGTGTGGAAGGAATTGCTACGGGCTTTTGGACTGGGGTGGTGCCGCGCTTTTGAGCCTGTTGGCTCACCACCGATAAGCTAAACCATGCATTTATGTCAATGCATACCATTCCCATCTATGATCGTGAGCTGGTGTCTTTTTATTTCACGTCATTCTGCACTGAAATATAAAGGCGATGATAATGACTTGACTAACGTATTCTGCCTGCATTCTGTGTCGATAGCTGCATGTCCGGTGTACGATACCACGCTTTCAACGCTTTCGTCCGTGTTTCTCGTCATTCTACGTTCAATGGACCAAGCAGATTTTCCCTGTAGCTTCTCTATATGTAACACTCAAAACCGTTCGCCGACGGGCGGTCCGGCCCGTCTACACAGTGCGAAGATCTCGACTTCGGACATCTGTCATCGTCTTATTATTAATTTGAGCGTAGATGTATTGTACACTGCATTTTGATTTACCAATTCTAGTGTTTGACAATGGAGAATAAATACCCTTCGCAAAAGTAGTGTTTGATGGGCATAGGTTATGGCAAGATTGCGTATCCATACCCTCGTATATGATGCGCGAAGCCCTGACGACTAGAAAGATGTGTTACGAGGGGGAGGCTGGCCCGTTGCACCAGACCCAGGGTATGAAACAGCGCGGAGAAGTTCGCAACCTTGGCGACGCATCCACGCTTGGTAACATGTGTAGCGAATGCTCACGGCAGCGCATCAAATGCAAGGGACGAATGATTGAACTTCCGCATACAACAGCTCTGGCAACGTCGTAAATTTGTTAGCCAGTAGCGCAAACCGATGGTTTGTATGCACTCACCCTTCAGTTCCTCCTTGTTGAGGTCGAGATCTGGGATTCAAGCAAGGAATGAGAAGGTCTAGTACTGACGCAGCAGTCTGTCACGCACAATCAAACTCAAAGTACTCGGAGTCTAGCGAAGATACGGCGGGTTCGTCCTCCGGATCATGCTGTCATAATTAAGGCGATGGTCAGTTGATACCCATGATTGATACGAAGAACGTACGTAAGCCGTAAGGTATGGGTGCTCCAGTGCCTGGTCGACAGTCAATCGCTTCTTGGGATCGAAAGTCTAACGTATATCCCCGGGCAGCAGAACCAGTTGTGCGTGAGTTGAGGTAATTGGATGGGACGAAATAATAATAGACATACCAAAGTCTTTGCTAAGAAATCTAATGCCTCCGACGAAGCCTTAGGGAAGAGTGCGCTGAAAGCTCGCCGTTTCTTGATGGGCAGGGCTCGGATATAGTCGCGAGATCTGCGGGAAGTAATGCCGTAGAATTCTTCCAGTGTTGGCGTTCCTGTTAATGATGCAGGACATCAGGCAGCGACATAGCCTCCAGCGGCAGAGGGTTTACCAATGACATCCAGGATGAGATCAAGTTGATGTCCGTAGTCACGCCCGGGAAATAGAGGCCGCCCGCTGAGAAGTTCTGCTAGGATGCACCCCACGGCCCAGATGTCTATCGCCTGAAACAAATGGTGTCAGTGATCCAGTGACCCTGCACAACCCACAATATGTGCATGCCTTGGTATACATTTTGAAGGACAGCATGATCTCTGGGGCCCTGTACCATCTCGTGGCAACATACTCCGTCATGAGACCGACTTCTTTGCCACCGGGGTTTGTTGACCTAGTACTCCGTGCAAGCCCAAAATCGCACACTTTCAGATCGCAGTTGGCGTTCAAGAGGAGATTGGCGGGCTTGAGATCACGGTGGACAATATCCGCCGAATGCATAGTTTTGAGAGCGCGTAGCGTTTGGTACACAAAATACTGTCGCAGTTGAGGTCAGGGATACGGTAATTTTCCTAGAATGTAATGTGACATACCTGGCAATGATCGTCTGTCAATTGCTGTGTCCGGATCACTCGATGCAGATCGGTTTGCATAAGCTCTTGGATGACTACAAGCCATTCCCCTTAGTTCTGGCAATGCAGAACTCACAGTAAGAGCTCACAGTAGATCTCCTTGAACTCTTCCAGAGAGGGAGGCTTGATAATGTCCAAGATAGATATGATCTGGGAAATCGCCGCCGAGGCTTGTGAGGATGAACAGCAGTATGTAGTCGATCGTGCATACATTTTCATTGACACATGACTCAGAGAAGAACTTTAGTAATTTGAGTTCGCGCAAGGTGCGGAGACAGAAGAGGGTGTGCTCGAAGGGAAGGATCTTCTTGATGGCGACCTCCCGACCAGATGGCTTGTGCAGAGCGGCTGCGACAGTCCCGTATGCGCCTTCTCCAAGGCCATGAAGAATCACATAGTCTTCGCCTGTGTCATGAATCACAATGCAGTCAGCCAGTCGACTCGTCTGACGTCGAAGATGACCGCGATGCTGGATATCGGTTATGAAGACACTCACCCACTTCGAATTTGGGAAGCGGCTTGGGGGTTTTGCGAGACATGGTATTGGTCTGGAGTGAGGAGAGACTGTGGATCAAAGAAATGTGGCAGCAGCAAAGATTAGGGCGAAGCTGGAATACAGAAGATTAGACAAGATGGACGGTAGCTGGGTTTTGTAGGAGGTATATCCGGATCCGATTATTTAGAGGCCTGATCATCCCAAATGATGGCGATATGTCCGGCCGAAACAAGTCACCATCTCCTCGCTGTTTGAAACACTCCGCACCGCCCCTCCGCCTCTCCATCGCCCCCCTGGGTTTGATTGGGATACACCGCCTGCCTGGGCCCGGTACGGTCCTTGGCACTGACAATTCCGATGCTTTTCGGGCTCACGCCGCATGATTCGACGCATTGAGTTTTCGTAACGATGATGATGAAATCAGCGTTTGTATACCGCAACAAGCAAACAATCGTGCTAAGACGCGGTGACAATCGGTCCGTACAAGTAAAACCAATACGACGGGGCTGTCTCTATCGAGGTCCTGGGTGACGGTATTCTACGATGGGGGATGGGGGATGGAGTAGGTGCAAGTAATCTTTGGTGTTGTCATGCATTGTCGCGCACCGTCGTAATGGGGAATAGAGGATTGAGTTTCCATAAGGGTACTTACTGTACTCATGCTAGCAGCAACTGTCAAGCTCATGTGGCATTTTACATGTCAACGGCTAGTCACATGTCACAGAGCGGCTGCTGTCCACACCACCCGGGATTGCCAGTGGCGTAGCTAGCGGCGCTCGTATTGGCTGCGCGATTGTAAGTATACGGCCTCCTCAGTCAAGGAGATGCGATACAGATTGAAGCGGTCTATCACAGTGTTGTGCCGGTCGTCGACCGGTCGCTGACCGGTCGCTCGGTCTCATGGTTTGGTCATTCAACCAGAACTGACCATAACCGTTCCCACGAGGCGACCGTCAGCCAGAGGGTAGCTGACACTGTGCACGGCTGGCGGGGCAAGATGGTTAACAGGCAGTACAAGGCCAGTGCTTGCATATGTGTAGCATAACTTAATAGCTGGTGCTGTTGGATCCAAGTCAACCTTGCCTTCCGCATCAAAATTCAACATTTCGTATACCTCAAGCTCGTTCAAGAAGCCTGTCTCTGCTTCCCACTCAATTCGAATAGCCCAATCTGTGTGTGCGAAATCGAAAAGATCATGTAACGAGATGGAAGAAGTGACTGAGAATACTGCTGCATCTTCGTCAGCGTCGTTGATGGTCGCATCAACACTTCTTGGACTGCCATTTAGTAACTCATCCTTCGGAAATAGTCAATATGTTTTGATTCTATAAATGAGTAAGTACTTACACTCTGCGGCAATTGCCTCGAGAGTCCATGGAGCAACATGTTTTCATGGCCTGCCACCAGATCAAGTTCCTGTTCCACTGCAATATGTTGTGTCATGCATGCTTTACAGCACACCTTGGTTTGGTCAGAGCCTCCGAATATAGTCTCCTGTTTATTGGCACTCCCCACATTCGTAGCTTCATGGTCATGGAAAAAACTGCGCCACCAACCACAATCTGAATTGCTGGTCTCTCAGTGGCCCGAGGCAGACATGTGAGGGATAGTGAATGAGATAGTATTTGAGACTGCAGGCTTTAAAACGTACAGAAAAGACTATATACCCGTATAACAATCAGTAAACAAGGCAGCAGGCAGGCATCATCGACAGGGAATTGACTACATGCTGCACAATGGGCCTTTGAGGCAAGGCATTGCCTCGAGCAAGCTACGGAATGGCCGGACCGTTGCCACAGCCGTGCGAACGGTCAGGGCGACCGTCGACAAGACCCCGGAAAGCCCCCTATGAGCCTCAATCCCAGAGTTACTGGAATGGGGGGTCTCCAGAGCCCTTATGTGAGATCCCTGAGGGCCGAATTTGGGGTCATTTGCTGCTCATCTTCGATGTCAGGACTGCCGAAACGAGAGTCTCTGGCAGGATTTCCGGTCCCATGACCGCCGAATTGGGGGTCTCACCGGTTTGATTGTAACTCTCGACACGCTATGCCCAAACCTGATTGACAAACAGGCGAAGATACCTCTGCGGCATGGGTTGGAGATGCTAAGGCCAACCGATACCATGATGCAACGCTTACAGGACATCGAATGTTTACATGGTGAGCTGATCGCTTGTGCTCCGGCTGTGTATAGAGAGATGGGCACTCATCGCAACGCGTTCATGCATTAGCTATAGAGGGAAATAGTCGGGATGTCTAGCAAGGTTTACGAGCTAGCTTTAGCTTGAGGAACTGTGGTTAGATACTTTCTATTATACATTCAGTGCTTTTAGCATTCTATGCATCCGATGGCCAATTGTACCCTGGCGGTGGCTGGACTGGACTCAGAGCTTGAGATATCAGTTCCATCCCTCCACAACAGTACTGTTGAGCTCTTTTGATATCACCATGACTACTACAAAAAAATAAACAGACATGGACGCAAGCATGATCGATGAAAGCTGGCTATCCACACGAAGCAGCAGGAAATGCGCAGGTGCTGCGAACTGAAGGGCAAGGGCCTTGCGATGACCTATGAGTCACCACCCATGGATTCACGCGCCTTCTTTTCCTTCCTTAGCCGCTTTCTCTCTCTTCTAGCCTCGTCATCTTCAGCATCCTCTCCCTTTTCTGCCGCCTCTTTCGCCTTCTTCTCTTTCCTCAGTCGTTTCCGCTCCGCTCGTTCCGCCTCGTCGTCATTTTCCCCCTGGGCGTTCACCATCGAAACGTCAGCATCAGCACCTGCATCGAGCACTTCCGACTTCCTCTTCCTCTTTTTCTCCGTTTCTTTTGTCGAGCTGACTTCAGTGACCTGCTCAGCAGCCGGCAAGGGGGGAATCTCTACAGTCGATGGGCCCGCGGTCGGTTGCTGAATGTCGTTCAGATGACGCATTAAACAACGGACACAAAACCTCACCTCCCGGTTATAATCCACGTAGTCCCTACTCCATTCCGCTGGTGTAACACCGTCAATCTTCTCGCCGAATTTGCTGAGCTTGCCCTCCTTAACCATCTTCTTTTTCTCCAATGCCTTCGGGCCAAGACCCCAGCGACGCGGGTAGGTGTCACGCTCCATGATACACCGTTTGACTTTAGCAACCACACCGTGATCGCATGTGGCAAGTTCCACAGTTGACATTTGAGCGATAGCAAGCGCTATCGCTTCACCTGGAAAGAAATTGTCGACCTGTACAAAGCGTTATATCGAATCACCGACCTTTCGTAGTCATGAGGACTACCTCCTCGTTAAGCGAAATGTCAGCTTCATAACGGAGCAACCCAGGAATCATCAATTTCGCGCCATAGCAGACAGCATTGACCGCGCTATCTTTGACAACAATTCGCTTGTACCCGATCAGTAATGACTCGAGGGGTCGAATGACGCGGCGGAGGTACGACTCTGTAAACTGATTGGAACGCGCACCTAGCGGCTATTGAAAGACATACCATCGCGTGTATTATCGTATACCCACTGAGCATCTAGCACATCGTGCATAGTGACCATGCTGTCATTCTCGCTCAGCGCACCACTTCTGACTCTTCGCAGCTCTTGCATGTGTCCGCCGACGCCTAAAATCAAGCCCAAGTGTACACACAGTGTCCGAATATATGTTCCTGCTTCACATGATACCCAGAATACAGCAAGGTTACGCTTTTCGTCGAATTCGAGCAGATTTGACTCATAAATGGTGCGTATTCGCAACTGGCGTTTGACGGCAGAAATGAGTGGTGGGCGTTGGAACAATGCTCCGGTGAGTGTCTGAATGGCGCGAGGGAGGGATGTGGGGTTGGGAAGGGCAGAATGGAGACGGAGCACGGCAACATACTCCTTTCCTGCACCTTGTTGTGACTTGACGAGCCTGGTTGCACGGTCGATACAGACAATCAAGCATCCAGTCACCTTGGGATCGAGAGTGCCACTGTGACCAGTCTTTTCAACCCTCAAGATGCGTCTCAGCCATGCAACGACTTCATGGGAGGAGGGATTTGATGGCTTGTCGAGGTTTATAACACCTGATCTACAGGTGAACGCTCGGAGGATCGCCGCAAACTAGTGCGGTTCGCTACTCACTTTATGTATGTCACAATGTCGCGCTTCAAAGGACTGCATCCTGATGGTATGGGCGTAAAATGTGCTGACCGCACGAGCAGCTTGTCATAATTTTTCAACAGCAAGGGCCATTGGGATGTGTCCAGCTTGGGAGCGGAGCTCTCGGACTTGATTGCATAGTCGCCCTGAAGTTGAGCAGAGGCGACCTGCTCTCGAGTGAGATTGTTGGACATCGTCGTCGCGTCGAAGTTTTCAGTCACTCGCATCGCGCTCGATGCGCCGAAATCGGGCTGCGAATGTCATTTTCGAAACCCCCGTGGGACTTACTTGTACTCATAAGGGACATTATCGCCTTTGGCCGTGGCGTGGGAAGGGCTGTACAGTACCAGGCACGTGACACTTCACAGGAGGCCTCAGCGATCGGCCCTGGCAAGACATCGACCACCCTCCTCAAGCTCGCCGCCAGTTCAGCCTTCAAGATGGTCAGTTTCCGGTACCGCTTTGCTGAGTTATCTTCTCAGTAGGCTCACACTGGACATCCTTCTTTGTTTCACATTCTCCTAGCCCGCCGTCGGAAAAGCCGCTGCTTCTAAACACAAGTTCGTCGTTGACTACTCTCGCCCCGCGGGAGATGGTGTTTTCGATGGCGCAGCCTTTGAGAAGTACCTGCACGACCGCATAAAGATCGAGGGAAAGACGGGCCAGCTTGGCGAAAACATCAAAATTGCTCGCGATGGTGCGTAGCGCGTCCTGGAGTAAATGCCGGATGTAGAAGATACTCATTCTTTACGTTCAAGGTGACACCAAGCTCACTGTGTCGTCAAGTGTCCCTCTGTCAAAACGGTACCTGAAGTATCTCACGAAAAAGTTCCTCAAGAAGAACTCTCTGCGTGATTGGATTCGGTCAGCTTCGGTATCAAGTAGTAAATGGCTAGTCATTTCTGACGTTTATTATGCAGGGTTGTCGCATCTTCGAAAGATACCTACCAACTCCGCTTCTACAATATCCAGTATGTATCATTCACGTCACTTTTGTTTTGATGCTGACGTGATCCTAGGAGTAATGTCGATGAGGAAGACGAGGAGTAACCTGCTGTAATACTCATCATGTCGATTGTCGATTGCTATGTTGTAGGCATGTTTTCATGTAATTTATGCCGTGATGTCAATCCTTTGGAATTCTCTAAGATGTTTGATTATCATTTGATATAGTACTTATAGTGAAGCAACTAGATATTCGCATCCATTACACGCCTTTGCGTTAACGATGTGCTATCAGAGTTATGCTGTCCAGAGGTTCTGACCGCTCCTTTGGTTTGTTCTTCCCCAAGACCATCATAGCGAGGTCGTTCCATTGAAGTTGAGATCCTGCGAGTGGCTTTGCACGCATTTGCGTCGACAGTATGGATCCCAGTTGGTTCCTGAGGATCTTAAGAGCAATGCCGGTCCTGGGCGGAACGTAATATTTGATCTTACGGTCGATGTTTACGGTGTCGGAGAGGAGCTATGCAACGGGTCTGTGATTGTGCAAAAGCACCGTCAGGTGTGAACGCACCTTGAATTCTGGTTCTCCGCACAGTAAAATAAGCGCAACTTCGTCGACAGGCCCTGTTTCCCAAGCATACAGCCTTCTCGACTGCCTATGATTGCACATTGTACGTTATTCACAACCACATTGTGCTTACATTCGCACTTACATGAGCGTGAAGTAGCACAGATGACTGGCCCCGAAGTCCGTAGCTCTCTTTCCAAAGTTGATAGAGGAAGGATGGAAAAAAGCAGTTTGATTATTGGTAATAGTCTTCATGTCGCCATTCGTTGAATCAACGGAGAGGATTTTAGGATACAATCCGGCGCCGAGAGCAGCATTCAAGAGGAAGATATTGTCAGAGTTCACATCTAGCTCTGGTGGTACGGACACAAAGCGTGCTTTGCCGCGACTATAGCGCGCTCTAGGGTCGATGTTAACATCGAGTAAACATGACGCCCGCATTGCACATACCGACTCAGCTCCTTAACGAAGGTACGATTGACTTGGATGAAAGAGGAGTCAACTAAATATCTGCGGCACGGTGTTGGAAAGGATGCTATGCAATTATAGATATACGTACCCAAGGAATTGCTGGCGCAATTCTTCTATCTGTTGTAAGTTCTACAGGCGATATAGTTGATATAGGACCGAATTAATTTTTCATGGAAACTCACCTGATGGCTTAAGAAGCTGTCACGACAAAACTTGCGCGAAACTCCATTTGTGCATGCCCTACGCCAGCTCGAGAAGGCATTGTGAATAGTCAAAAAATCAGAATTTTCTGAGGTGAATGTTAGGATGTAGTGCAGCCAACTAGTTAACACGCACCGACTCGGAAGCTTGACTTGGCTCGATCAGCTTCCTGTTCACGACCCAAAGGGGAAACAAAAGGTGATTTAGAATTTAAAGTTGCGGCAATAGTCAAAGCCGTGTCCAAACAGCGAAAAAGAGTGGCGATGAGGAGGAACTTTCCGAGATGAACGTCAGTGGGTAGCTTGCTTAGAAGACGACCCATCGGCGTTATTTCCTCAGCTGTAGTCAACGCGCGAACCTGAATAAATTGTTCAGTAGATGTGGTTAAGAAAATAATAGAAAATATATGCCTCCACCAATGCTGACACCGCTCTTTGGATATTTACGGGGAGTGGCGGATCTAATGCTCGAGATAGCACGTCCTCAATGGACGACCCCAGCTTCACCTTCATGATTTTGATCCTAAGGGCGAGATCACTCAAGCTCAAGCGCATCATTTCCGGGTCGGGATGTGGTGCCATCTGTGAGGATTTGAATCCTATGATTCTCAACAAGTGACTGAATCGAACCTTTGTGTCGTGACGCGTTTTGGTAAATAAATGGAAGCAGAGGCCGGACTGAACACGTCCAGCTCTTCCGCGACGTTGAGCTGCGTTACTTTTCGCTACGTAAGTCTCTATCAGCCGACTTATCTGTCGCTTCTCATCAAATCTGTGGCACGAGGTCAGAATATATTAGGCGGAATAGATAAACGAAGCGCACCTCATCTCGCGATGTTTTCCTGTATCGATAACACATGTGATGTCCGGAATGGTAATACCGGTCTCCGCAATGTTCGTAGCTGTCTCGTCCTAGTAAGCACACGCCACTGTCTTTCGTTCTGTCACGAACCTATAACGATCTTACGGATCCCTGGAGGGGGTATGTCGAAGACGGCACCTTGATGTTCGCTTGATATAGTTGAATGCAGGGGGTATATTTTGAATTTATCGTCCGAAGCGAATGCGGGATGCTCCATGAGCATATCATTGAGTCTGCGGATTTCTGCCATGCCGGGCATGAATATTAAGATTGCTGAGGAATAGGGAACGTAGGTCTCGTCCTCCAAACAAACATGCTCTAACAAACGAATGATCAGATCGAAAGGCACGAGCCGCTCGTCCAAACGATTGATGGTCGCCGCTGTACTAGACGAGTAGCGTTTCTCCAGTTTGACATTTTCCTGCATGCTATCCTCGTCATCTTCACCTATGGTGACGTCTTCCGACCATTCTGGCCGCGCTTTTCCGCGGTGGGAATGACCTTGATCTGCGTCTGTGAATATCCGAATATTAACGGACGAACAACTCACCACGTCTCGCGTAAGGGGAGTTCTCAGCAACATTCCATCGCGTGAGCTCGATAGCATCTTCCAAAAACCGCACATCAACGGGGAAAGTCCGCCCAGGAACCTGAAGTACAGGAGCCCCTCCGAAGTAATGCGAGATTTTATCTGCGTCCACCGTGGCAGACATTAGGACTATCCTATAAGACCATGTGAGATGTGTGTGCTCGACACACTGTAAAGAGAATTCACTTAAGATCGGGGCGTTCATGCAGCAAGGACTTGAGGACAATAAGAAGAAAATCCGATTCAATAGTGCGTTCATGAACCTGTCAGCGCATCAATGACCGGGGTATTCTCGATTGATACGATACAAGCAGACCTCGTCAATGATAACATGCTGTGCAGAATGTCAGCAAGAATAGTGGGAATACGTCCACAAATGTGTGACACTGACCGTGATCTCATCAAACGCCGTGCCTTTACCCCCTTGGCCAGTTCCTCCCTCCAACATCCGCAATGCAATCCCATTAGTGACGTATGCCAGCTGAGTCCGACTCGTGATGTTACTCTCAAGCCTGATCGAGTATCCGACTATCGAACCAGCAGTTCCAACAACACCTGAGGGTTCACCGAGTTCCTTTGACACTCGTTGCGCAAGGGATATTGCAGATATCCGTCGAGGCTCGGTACAGTAGATTTTGCAGGGTTGACCCTTCGACAGGCGGTCCTCGAGGATAAATGCCGGAACTTGTGTTGATTTTCCGCTATGGTACTCATTTATTAGCACATAAGCAGCGAGAATGTTTTAGAGTGACTGCATTACCATCCAGTCTCGCCACTTAGGACCAAAATCTGGGAAGTATCTAGGATAGAAGTAATCTCATTGCGGTAACGAGCGATGGGGAGCTGGTCTCGCTGACGCTATTGCACTAGTGAGCCACGGAGAATGACCTCTCAAGAACTACACATACGAGCATCTCTTGATACGCAGTACTGCTTTGCCTTGCCTGAAAGCCAGCGATAACTTGTTCTGGAGTAAGATCATTCCCAGGACCTTGATTGCGAACATCTGAACGTGTTGTAGATGTGCCAGATTGCTTCGTGATCTTTTCTGCGGACTGCTTCCACGATTGAGATGGTCAAGAATGAATTATGTGGAAGCACCACTCGCCTTCTCATCAAAGTCGAGCTTATTTTGCAAAACCATCTTGAGCTTTGCCCAGATGCGACGATTAGTTGTATCGTCAGCGAGACGTCTCTGTGTCTCTAACTTATCCCATAAATCGCGATAAATGGCAGGCAATAATCTGAAGTGAGTTTGAGCACCAGCGGCCACAGACCCGCCAGAGGCAAAACCCTCTGTGCCAGGGAAAGTCAACGCATGCAAAGCAACAGTGGAAATATACTGTTCGGCCTGGGAGGTATCGTAGCATGCATCATTCTCCATAGACCATGAAGATATTTTACCACCGCCCCAACAAATGTTGACAGCTGCTCTCTTGACACGACTAGCGCCAGAGATTTCTTTATAGCTGATGGCTGCAAAACGATCCGTCTTATGGACCCGCTCCGATAACAGCATTTTTGGTGTACGACCGGAAAATTGCTTGGGAAGGGCCATGTCGTGGACATGAATTGTCATACCTTGCTCAGTCGTTTCTGTTGCGGGCATCTCCTCAAGCAGCTCAAATACTCCGCCGGAGGGTAGTTCATCATCCTCGTCAAAGATATCCGAAGGTAAATTAGGGACCACCGCAGCGAGAGACTGTGACTTCGATGAACTGGACTTTGGTTGTTTCGCAACCAGCGATGATGCGGGAGCGGGCGCAATAATGTCGCCTCGAAGTCGTGACCGGAGAGATGCAACATCAGCCTTTTCTCGTTCGATGCGAAATTGCGCTTCGGCTTCCCGTTCGTTGAACATATAATCTTCCTTGACAATCTCCAGCCGCCTTTGAAGGTCTCGTAGAATGGCTATATCTCGCGTTTCATCTGGCCGTCGATGTGTGGTCAAGTCTGATATTTGCATTTTCAGCCGTACGAAATCAGCGTTCGGATCGTCAAGAGGTGACTGTTGTCCTGAGGGTGATGGAGTGGAGTGAGAGTGCTCGCCCCCAGAAGCCGGGGACGAAAAAGCAGTAGGAGCCTGCCCGAATCGTGAAGCTGCGGGCACAAACGCTGGAGCATTGACATCAAGACGCCCAGGTTTTGCAGGCCCGAACGATGGTGAGACCGGAGTAGTTGGAGTGGCTCCTGCAGGGTGGACAAATTGACTGTGAGATGAAGTTCGTGGAGTTTGCGGGGTATCGAGCAGCTTTGGAGTCTTCGACCGCGGCTGCTCCCTTGCTACTGTTCGAGAGTGTCAGTAGATAGTACAAAAACACCGACATGTCACCCCACCATCTTGCATTGCTAATTCAATTGGGGTACAGTGCAATTGAAGCTAAACAAGAAGCATTGAGCGACCTTACATGTTCACAGAATAGAGAATACATGCCCAGTCGTATGCGTCATCCAAATCGACACCGTCGATTGCGGAAAGGCACTCTTCCACTCGGCCCTCAGAATAACCAAGGCGTCTGAGTACACCGTATGTGATCGCGAGACGCAACAGAACCTTCTCTTCGGGTTCATCTATCAAGTGCTTCCCAGCTAAAGTCTGATTTAATTTCCTTTTGATGCCGAATTATGGAAAGAGTTCACCTCCTTGACGCTCAACGTCCCTGGCGAGGGTGATAATACGATCGACGAAGGCTGAGTCGAGTTCCAATCGCATTAGAGTATCTCCAAAACGCCGTTCTTGATCTATGGTCTTCGTTACAAATACAAGTCAGTCGCCGACACCGACAGACGAGATGAATGTATGGATTTACTTTGAGCATTCTAACGATCTCCCTATCCGTCTTGTCCTGGAATTTGTCCACCAAGGTTTGCGATGCCTGTTCCTCGCGTCTGTCGGGGTCATCTGCGCTTTGTCCAGCCGGGACAAGCGGTTCCGAAGGAGGAGGATCAGCGTCTCGCAAGGCGGACAAGTCTTCGTTGTTAGAGATGACGGAATCTGCCTCTGCCGGCTGGACCTTCTTCGGGACCGAAGTTGTTGCAAAACCTCTGACAATCGCCTTAGGCTGTGTCTTCTTTTTCTTTGCCATCCTTAGACAGACGGGCGAAAATCCTAAGAGCCTAGTTTAAGGCTTTACGTTTGTGCGTGCTGCCTGAGTGGGCAATCACGGTGTCGGCACCGTAGTGCTACTGGTCAGATAGTCGAGGAGGTCTCGAGTTCGGGGTCGCTTTGCGATATCCAGCCACGTAACGGATGATTGGGGAAATGGTGAAGAAGCAGGTGTCATGGACAAGTTCGATGTATAAAGCAAGTAACTAAGGCTCGGCTGCTGTTTGTTGCCTCAGTCACAACACTGAAGGCGAAATCTGAGTGCTTTGAGCCCCTCGATCGACGACTACACACGGTGGCGGCTATCACCGGACCAGCCCATCCTCAATCTCGTAGGTGCAGCGTGGACTAGTAGAAAACAAGGAGATTATTACACTATCAAACAAACGCGAACACCTTCTACATAAAAGTGTACAGACAAAGTGGGTTAGCTACATACTGTCTATAGAACTGACGTCTCCATCAGCTACGAGTCTCCATCGCCTTTCGCGACGTTCGCCTTTCTCCGCCCCCGCGTACCAGGCTTCCGCCCTCTCGGTGCCCCAGTTCCCTCCCCTTTGCGTTTTCGACCGCGACCAGATGTATGTGGGGGGACTGGTGTCCCAAGATCATCGTCTCCGGCTTCTCCGCCGTTGCCGAGCCCAGATTGCATCGGGCCTGAGTGACCGAAGAATTCATCGCCCTCCTCATTCCATAAATCTCGGACAGCAGACCCATTCGCCTGCGCCGCATCCGCAGGCTTCTTGCTTTTGCTCTTAGATGAAGTGCTATTACCGCTGTCCAGGCTTGCCAACTGATCTTCATTGAGCAATAGCTGGACGATCTCGCTTGGCTTAGTCACGTCGGTGAAGTTTTTGTTGCCCACGACAATGTCTTGCACCTAAACCAAAGACTATTAGATAAATGGACAACGATGAGCTGCTATGAAACTCACATCTTTTTTGACTCTCGCAAGTTGGACAATGCGTTCATCAATAGTGCCTTTGGTAATTAATCGATATACCGTTACTTGACGAGTCTGCCCGAGACGATGTGCACGATCCATAGCCTGAGCATCGTTTGACGGGTTCCAATCGTGGTCATAAAACACAACTGTATCAGCTGCCGTCAAGTTGATACCAAGACCACCGGCACGTGTACTGAGGAGGAACACAAAGATATCCGGCCTGATGAACATTTCGGTCAGTGAAGGCGCTGTTGTTTAATTTCTGAACTCCTATACCTAGTTTGCCACTCCATGACCATGTCGCGCCGATCTTCCAGCTTGGATGAACCATCCAGTCGCAAGTATTTATACTGGCGGTAGATGAGATACTCCTCCATCAGGTCCATCATACGCGTCATTTGGAAATAGACCAGTACACGATGGTCGCCAGCCTTGAGTTCGTGAAGCAGAGAGTCTAGCCGAGCGAGCTTGGCAGAATCGTAAATCAGCCTCTTAGCTTCGGGAACCTGCATTGCTGACAATGGTAATTGATCTGGGGACGAGCTGCCGACAAGGCCAGATACATGCAAGCCAGGAAGCCGTCGCTCATACAACGAGCAAGCTACTTCAGACTCCCATAAATTAGGTGGTACGCCATATAGAGCCAAAGATTCCATCGGCGATTCGAGCAATTGTGCTTGACGATCGACAAACACACGATCCGCGCAAGACATCGAAATAGGCGGAGCTACCGTCGGAGGTATGAACCACTTCAAGTCTCTCCGAGATAGACAAGATAATTGCCATGCAGACGCCGAAATTGTCCCCAGGGTCGAAATACCTTCAGCATGTTCAAGATTCCTGAAGTTGACTCGCTGGGCTACCTGGTACGGGCAATGAGCGATATTTGCTATGAATGTTGGATCGCTGCCATCGCAGATTAGATCAGTTTATGAGCGTAGGCAGAGTCCTCACCATTGATAGATATCGTCGTCTCGGCATCTGTTTTCAATTTGCGAGACGGAGATCTGCCTCTGAATCAGATGAGACGTATGCAAGACATGAGCCTCGCTTGGGGACATGTCAATGAATCGCAAGAATCCGAACGCGGAATTCCCTATAGGCGGATTAGCTCAGCACATCCCATCTTTCATGATACACACCTTCGTCATAGAACGATCGATGAATCCATTCAGTGGACCAAACATTTTTCAACGTTGAGAGTCGCATTGTGTCAGACACAGCGTCCGTGTCATCCTGTGACACGCCTAGAAGTCTACCCTCGTGGTACAACAGCTTCGGGATAGCGAACTCGATAGGATTGCGAGACGAATAGGCAAGTTGGATTAGATCGCCTTCACGATTCAAAGGCCCCGATCGCCCAAACTCGGAGAATGAGAATGGTGCTACCACGTCTGCACGCTCGAACAGCTCGGGATGATTGCAGACCTACAAAATGTCAAAATCACACAGGGAAATAAGTAGGGGAGACTGACCTTGCGAAACTGCATCACCAAATTCATCAGTGACCGGGCAGAATCTGCATCGCCAATATTGGCGGCCTTCTCCAGAAGGTCAGCTACCGACACATTAGCAAGCAAAGCTTTGTAAAGGGCCCGTTGGCGTGCACTAAGATCCACATAAATATCGACCTCAATCTAGCGGCGACAATACAACTTCAATTAAGAAGCATGATAAGAGCATCACAACGAACCTTGTCACTGAGCTCATTCTGCACATGGCGTTTGACTCGGCGTAACATAAATGGTTTAAGGATCATATGCAGTCGCCGCAGCTGATGCTCATTTAGTCGACTTCCCTTATTCTCAGCAGCGTTTTCAATATCCTTTGAAAACCACTCATTGAATTCATCGTGCGAGTCGAATAAGCTGGGCATAATGAAGTGCAACAGCGCCCATAATTCTACCAAGAAGTTAGACACAAATATGCGTAAGATATATATAAATGTGCAGACCTTGCATTGAATTCTGAATCGGTGTTCCTGTAAGGAGCAGGCGATTGCGGCATTGAAAGCCCAATAACGTCTTCCATCGAGCGCTAGAAGAATTCTTGATGTTTTGTGCTTCGTCCAATATCATATATTGCCACTTGACACGTTGGAAGTACTGTTGATCTTGGGTAACCTAACAACCAAAAGTGAGTGACGATGCTTCTTCGAACTTGACATACTGACCAGTTGATAACTAGTAATAAGAACGTGGAAAGGGGCATCTTGATCGTAGCTGATCTCCTTCTTGTTCCAAAACTTCCGCAGTGTAGCACGATCTTTGACATTTCCCCAATATGGAAGAGCTTTCAGACGAGGCACGAATCTGGTAATCTCTTGCTGCCAGTTGTGAAGCGTCGAAGCTGGAGACACAACAAGGAATGGTCCCCAGATATCGTGATGCTCAGCCAGATAGGCTAACAGTGAGATCGATTGCACTGTCTAGAACTAAATGAGTGGGAGCATTGTTCCGCTTACCACATCAACTCACCTTTCCCAGACCCATCTCGTCTGCAAGAATGCCGTTGATACCCTGCTCGTATAAGGTGGCTAACCAATTCAAACCCTTCAGTTGATATTCCTTGAGCGTAGCCATCAACATGTTGGGCTGCTTAATGGTAAGCTCTCCAGTAAATGAGGTGGGGTTCTGGAAGTTCAGCTCGTCCGAATCCACTTTAAGGAGAGTTAGCCAAAGGAAGTACATCACACCAAGAATGCGCTTACAATCAACGAGAGGCGTAGCTGTCGACCCAGAACCCATACCTTCTACATCTTCATCTGCATGGATGTGAGCTTGTCGCTTGGCGAGTTTCAACGCTTCGTTCGTTTTCCGTTCCAGTGCAGTCTGAGTGTCAAAGTCCTGCGCTTTTCGCTTGGCAGCAACGATTGCGGCTTGGGCATTATGCCTCGCATGTCGATGTATGTTTGTTTGATCCTCTATAGCACAGTTGGAATTGAATGCACGAGAGTTACCGCGACCGCTTACCATCGTCGAAGTCAATGTCCCGTAATGCATTCCCATCAACGTCACCAAGTTCGGCACCCGCAGGAACATGTGCTTGCATGGAATCTCCTTCCAGCTCCGCAGCTGCGAAATTTAGACACAAGTCACATTGAGCGATGAAAAGGCTTACTCTTAAGTTTGTTACCAACGAAGTGGCTATACAGCTCAGTCTGGCTAATCAAAAACTCTAGCTTGCGTGCTTGTCGTGCAGCCTCTCGCTTCTCCTCTTCAACCTTGGCTCGATCAATTGCTTCTTTCTGCTCACGCTTCCGTACATCGCGCTCCTCCTTCTCATTCTTCTTCCAGAATACTAGCATCTCGCGCATCAGCCGCTTGCCCTTTGCTTGTACATCCTTAACCGCTTTGGCGCTCCTAACAACGGGTTTCCGAGCCTGCATAGAGCACAGTGTCGCAACGCGTTTGGTCTGCGTTTGTCTTGACAGGTAGCCTTGTGCATGATATTTGTATACCTGTTCATCACTTGATAAATAATGAATGATCTGCGAACCGAAATCATATGACGCACCTTAGCCACATCCCTCCGAGCAATATTAGTCCAGACTTTGCGCTGAGCATCCTCAAGTGTCCGCACGCGTTTGAGCATGGAAGCGTCGTCAACCTTCTTTGCCCGCTTTAGTGGAGGGATGGACTCGTCTAATTCATAGACCGTAGCAGAAACTGCTGTGAGAGCGGGCGATGCCGGTCGCGAACCAACAGGTGTTGAGTCTCCAGCGATGGAGCCCGCAGCGGAGCCAATACCTAAGTGCTCCTGCGTCTGGGGTGGCAAAGTGTCGAATTTCTTTCGAGTACCAAGTCTCTTGCGTGGCTTTGGAATAATCGAAACACTGTCCACACTCTCTTCTCGCTGAATCTGCTTGCCCCTACCCTTGCTTCTTGCGGACGCTAGCTTTGGTGCGGGAGACGGGATGAATTGCCCTCCAGGAATACGATCGATCAGAGAGGACTCCAACTCGTCCGCCGCATCTGCTGCGTCTGCTGCATCTTTCATAACTTTGCGCTTTTTGTGGGCGGGCATGGTCTTAGAGATGGGAATGTCCATCTCGCTTCCTGAATCGGAAATTGTATACGCTGCAGGCCGCTTGCCAGTGTCCTTCCCTTTGCCCTTGCCTTTGCCCTTGTGCCTCGTGGAGCCTCCAAGCACAGATTCTTCTAATTCACGTGCAGCGTCCTCGGCATTATTTCCATAATGCCGTCTGTGATTATCCATATGGCCAACGTCAGACCGCAGGGCATCATAGCTGTCCATAGGCTGCAGAGAAGGAGAAGCGGGGCGCAAAGCTGACATGTACCCGTCGTCAACGATAGGTTGGGGAGGAGGCGGAGGCGGCGGCGGAGGTATACGAGCTATGCGCTGCCTGTACGCATGTGACATATGATACGCCGTAATTGAATCACGTTCCTTACATTCCCGGTAAGAATTCTACTAGGATAAACGTCTGACATTGACTTACAATTATCCATCGAGAGAACCAAGCGTCCACCTGTTTCTGTCGTTTGTGGGACTCTATAACATAGTTACCAAGCTCCGCCAACCATACTTCTTCGCAGTCCTCGAGATCAGTAGAAGTAAGGCGAGACTCTTCCTCAGTTTGCTCCGGCGCCATCTCTTCCATGGATGGCTCAGGCTCATGGGCCTCAGAGGCGGGTGTGTGATTGCGGTGTTGCTGTCGCGTGCGAAGCGGATATCGTCGTGATTGCTATTAAGATATGGCCTCGGTGTCAAGGGATAGTAGGATAGTGATGTCACGTACACGTTTTTGGCCAGGGGGCTGATAATCGTCGTCGTCATCTGCAATTTTCCGCTTCTTCCTGCCGTGACCCTCGACAAATCCTTCTTTGAAACGGGAGGTTGCCGACCCATTATTCGATAATGTCGGCGACAATGGTGTTTGCTCTTCGCGATCCGGATAGTAGTTGCCTCCTGGACCCAAAGGAAAAATGTCACCCTGTACCCATTCACCAGTATAAGGATCCCAACCTCCTGCTCCGTGATATGTTGCAGGCTGATACGCTAATCCGCGCGGAACTGGCGGTGGCTCGTGATCATGGAGAGCTCTTGCATGTGCATAGTGAAGCTGTGGCGGAGGAGAGACGACTGGCATCAGAGGAGACTGTCTAGCTGGCACTGGTTCAGAAGGTGAGGGTACAGAAGGCGTAGGTGCGGGTATATGGGGAGGAACTGGGTCATCATTGAGAATGTGTTTGAGGGACATAACAGATGGAGGTGCGAAAGGACAGCGACTAGGATATATCAGAGGACAAAAGACAAGAGTCTTCACGCAAGCCTGATCCTCTCACACAGCCTGGCGCTTGCGGGACTGTTGAGTGACCGCGCTGTGGCGGTGGTCCCCTCTGAGAAGCGCAAAGTAGGCTGCCACCCCGCGAGAGGCGATGACTGAAGACAAAACAGTCAGAGTTCAGGGAGCAGTGGGGGAAGAGGCTGGAGGCGGTCGAGGGCGACGAGAGGAAGAAGAGCGGGGCAGTGATAAAGGGCCGGGGCCTGAGTGTGTACGGCTAAGCCGCAAACTGGCCAGCATGCCATGTCTCATTGGATTTTGGTGTTGCTACAAATATGACAACTGCCGCTTTTGGTCATCTCTATCCTCATCCGAGCTTCGTGTCACGCCGTGACTCCCCGCCGCGGCGGGCTCGGCAGCGTCACAACCCTCAGGCTCCTCGTCGCTCCCCGCGAAGGCCCCGACGAAAGCATGTAGTACGAACGTCTGCGCCATGTTCTCATCATTGTGCGATATCGTTCAGGAGCGTCTTCCTTGAGCCCGATGTACGGTGACAAAGTAATGCCTGCATGCCTGCGTCTTCGTCATAATATCTAGCTATAACACCAATAATCTCACTAGTGTACCAAGGTGACAACACACGTATCTACGGGTCATCGGGACCCAGCATCAACTCCGGCCGGACTTTCTCATCAAACTCCTCCGGCGTAAGCAAACCCAACGCCACTGTAGCTTGCTTCAATGTCGTGCCCTCCTTATGTGCCTTTTTCGCGCACTTAGCCACGTCTAGAAGATCCTTCCGATCAGCGGTGGAAGATGCGCACAAAAACAATAGGACGCACTGTCGTAGCCTAAATGACTGTTCAAGATCGTTGCCAACATCAAAGACTCGTTCAGCAACGTGTTGATCCGCTTCTCATTTGCCTGAATGCCAACGACACAATTCTTAGTGAACGAGCGCGAGCCTGCAATAGTTCAGCCTGAAATAGCACGGTTTTATGCGCGACAAACATACCATCTGCCAACAACCGGATGCTCTGTAAAACGTTCTTGATCATAACCGGCTTGAAGACATTCAGCTGCACAAGCAGAGGTCAGACAATAACAGTTCAAGACAATCACGCGAGGTTTACCTCAAATTGACCACTAGCACCTGCTACGCTAACCGCGGTCTGGTTGCCGATGACCTGCGCCGCGACCATGGTCAGCGCCTCGCACTGCGTAGGATTAACCTTTCCGGGCATAATACTGCTACCAGGCTCGTTCTCGGGCAGACTGAGCTCGCCGAAGCCGCAGCGAGGACCAGAGCCAAGGAACCGGATGTCATTGGCGATCTTCATGAACGAGCATGCCAGAACATTCAGCGCTCCATGCGCCTCAACAAGAGCGTCGTGCGACGCAAGCGCTTCGAACTACCTTCATCGTTAGGATGAAAACCATAAGACATAGTATGGTGTACCTTGTTCGGAGCTGTCTTGAACTCAAGCCCAGTGATCTTTGAGATCTCCGCCGCAACCTTGACGTCAAAGCCCTTCTTGGTGTTGAGCCCCTACACTGTGACTTTGAGTGCGGCTCACTTAGTAATTGCTATTTTACTCACGGTTCCCACTGCAGTACCTCCTTGCGCCAAAAAGCTTAGCCGTGGGAGAACAGCTTGAACTCGCTCAATTCCATTGGACACTTGCTCGACATATCCACTGAATTCTTGACCCAGCGTCAAAGGTGTGGCATCCTGACATTAAGATTAATGAGGGGGATCGTGTTTGGACGAGAACGGATCCAAACCTGCAAGTGCGTACGACCAATCTTGATAATATTAGCAAAGGCCTTTGCCTTTTCGTCAAGAGCATCTCTCAACTCGACCAAAGCAGGCAGCAAGGAGTGATTAATTTCGGTGACAGCTGCAATATGCATTGCTGTAGGGAAGCTAGAGTCACACAAAACAGTGAGAATACGGCACCGTTCAATGAGACGGCCACATACGTATCATTGCTGCTCTGGCTCATGTTAACATGATCGTTGGGATGAACAGGTTTCTTAGAACCCAGTTGTCCTCCGAGCATCTCAATCGCGCGGTTTGAGATGACCTCGTTGACATTCATATTGCTCTGGGTTCCACTGCCAGTTTGGAACACCACAAGTGGGAAATGATCAATGAGCGTTCCCGAGATGACCTGTACGCGACGTTGGTCATTAAGGTAGAAGTGCCAGACTCAGCCCGTCGACGCTGACCTCGTCTGCAGCTTGCTGGATCGCACCACCAATCTTAGGGTCCAAACCATAGCCGACATTCACGATCGCGGAGGCTTTCTTGAGGACGCCAAACGCCTTAATGAGGGGTGGTGGCAAGCGTTCTGTCGGACCACCAATATCAAAGTTCTGCAGTGAGCTGGTATAATGTGAGCAACACTGCTTGTATGTGGAATCGACAAACGCACCGCTGGGTCTGCGCTCCCCAGTATCTGTCTGCAGGAACCTGGAGTTCGCCGAAAGTGTCGCGTTCTACACGGTGTTTCTGATCGGCCTGCATACTTGGATGAGCGCTACCCGAGCCTTGATAAGAGTGCACTCGCCATGATAATCGAAGACGAGGAGAAAAGCCTAGGAGCGGGTGTCCTTCGGGCAGAGCTCAGCTGCAAACGCCGACGAGAAGGTGCACAATCACATGAGCAATCGACGTCACCCGCCAGAGGTGCTTCTCACTCACAAATTGTGTTCGTGCAATCTGGACGCGCATGCTAACCACGGCAACGTCGCAAGAGACCTTCTACAACGAGGAAATAAGGTGTGAGCGTTTGCTCGTGTTCGTTTGCCACGTCCGAGACATGATTTTGGAACGCTGCCGCGGATGACTCCGGCGAAGCTCCCGACTTACTCCGTTCCTCACTCATCTTTCCTGCACGCCCTGACACATCTCAGCAATAGCTGCATGTCGGGATGGTCATCCGCGGAAGAATGCAACGAGGCCAAACTCGAAAGGGCTCTGAGCAGAGCATATCATAACGCCGACAGCCCGACGACTCTGCATTGAACACGTCGGGTTACTACGCAGGTTCACGCGTCATAGACCATGAAGTCACGAGAGGACATAGAGCGGAATTCACGTGGAACGCGGCTCTCCAGGTTTGCTGCTCTCCCAGGCACTTCAATTCAGGGCAACGCTTACACCTGTGGTACTAGCACCAAAGGCCAACATGTCCAGCGTCGCGTCGCAAGTTATCCTCCACCCCATCGTTTCGCAATCTCTCAAGGTCCTTGGCACCAACCTTGGGCGAGACAAGGTCTGCAGCACTTCAATCACGCCGTCTCTGCCGCTCACCCGTGTACCCTGCAGCTCTACCGCGCCATACAATACTTTTCGCGCTTCCTGTCGTGGTATCTACTCGTCAAAGGGTATAAAATTGAAGCTGCACGATGGAATGCACTCAAGAATCATCTTGCATTGGGAAGAAAGCGTACGTGATACTGTCTTGAGTGCCGGCCTAAGCTGAGGGCCACGCCTGGGAAGTTATGCGACTTGGAAAGCCCGTTGAGCACTTGCAGGCCGCTTTGCGTGCCTCCCAGTCCACCGGTGAGATAGCAGAGCAAATCACGACCATCTGCCGTCAGGTTGGCTATTTTGGATATCTCACTTACGACGCTCTGGTTTGGGTATGTATGACTGAGCCCATTACCGTCATTCTGCTATTCCCTGTTCTTAAATGCTACCCATTTTAGGCTAACACTGTCAAGTTCTTCAACCTCAAGCCCTCTACTGCACAGAAGGTTGGGAAGAATGCCAATAGGTTTTGGCTAGCGGGGATTCTCTTCAGCATTGCGCATGGTCTGTTCAAAGTCAGTCTCACTTTCTTCGTCTGTCTTTTCTCACCCGAACATCATTTCGAAAGGCGGGGAGGATAGCAAACGAGGTTAGCAAGCTGCGCAGTGGACACCTCACTGACAAAGGCGAAAATGTCGACCGCGAGGTCAAACGAAACGCGCTTCGAGTGTGGGTCCATGTTCATTGAATATTGTGATCGAGTTAGTCATATTGACTCGCTTCTAGTGCCCGAGAGGCGACCCGACAGCAATTCACCATCGATATTCTAGACTTATGGATTCCGGCAAGTAATCTGGGCCTGACTAACTTGAACGACGGTGTACTTGGTATATTCGGGTTAGTGTCTTCCGTATCTGGACCGTCGACCGAAAAACTGAGCGAGCGTTATGTTTCTAGCCTCATAACCTCCCTCATTGCCTTTCGACAACAGTGGATTGCGGTGACCAGCAAGTAGGATGAGTTTTTGAGCCAGCTGTAGAAGTACTACTGCTGTCAATTTATTCCTATGAAGTAAACATATACATATATTGTATATTTATATTCATGAGATGCTTGGTTGGGACAACACAACTTAGCACGCCAAGCGTACGCTGACTTCGTGCAAAATATTGATTTAGAGCGCCGGCTTCATGTCTCCGGTTTCTCCCTCTAACCATCTTTGGCGGTAAGTGTTGGTGTTGGAGAGCACCGGCACCATTCTCTTGACTGTTGTCATGACGGGACATCGGTACCCTGCTGTCGCTCGTGTCGTAACCGAAAGTATTCCGCCCGCATCGCCGCCATGGGCTCTGGACCTGTACTGAACCCATCAGGGATACCATGATTAGGCTTTGCGTGGTTTTGAAATGAATGTAGCATCGAAGACATTCTACGCACTAGTGTAGCATGCATTCCTGTACAGCCTTATACTTGTCTCTGCACTGCCAGGCAACTGAGAATACTCGGCCAGTCGCACAGTCGGCAAATTCTTGGCATCCCAAATATTCTGAAAGTGAGAGATGGATTACGCTGCCAGAGAACACAAGCAGACCTTTCACGATGGGATCACACTCTTTGAGTGCTTTAGCCTTGGCCGTCTTCATCAAAGTCTCCTCTTCTCGGCGTGAGAGCGCATTCATAGTGTGTCGAGCTGCACGAAGCCTGCTACTGTCAAGATTTTCTGGTTCTGGGGACCAAGTACAGAGTGCTTCAAGACCGCCGTGACGAGTGTACGGACAGGTGATCGGCGAGCGCGACGACTTCCCGTTTTGGCATTCCGGGCGCTCCGCAACGGAATAGCAACTCGACCTTGGCTCGACCGAATATCGTTGACTCTGCGTCCGCTGGGGTTTCCGGTGTCTTTCATGTCTCGTCCAGCTTGCTCGTTACGCTCCTTCCTTCGTGCCTCGAGTGCGAGAAGTTTTCCTCGAAATGTTCGAACACTAGCAACCCCTTCGTCATCCAAAACGAGCTTTAGTCAGACTCTCGCTGAGGGGCCTGCATTAGACGACTTCATCGCTGGCAACGTCTCAGATAGAGTGGTTCTTGGGAACACAACTGGGTTAGCTCTGTCAGTTCGTCCTCTATATTGCTCTATTTACGCAGTATATTACATTGTTAGGCCTCGCCTTCCATCGTATCTCAAGACGTCTATTCCTAAGGGCGCATCCTTCTCTAAGATCAAGAGCGACTTGCGGGGACTGGGCCTACACACAGTATGCGAGGAGGCCCGCTGCCCAAATATTGGTGACTGCTGGGGCGGAAAGGAGGGTGCAACTCCGGAGGAGGGACGCAGGGCTGCTACGGCCACTATTATGGTCCGTTATTCCATCTACATTGCAGCTTTGGTATCCTATCAACGCATGACGTTTCTACATAGCTAATGGGGGATACATGTACGCGAGGATGTCGTTTCTGCTCAGTGAAGACTTCCCGAGCACCACCACCTCTGGACCCCCACGAACCAGAAAATACTGCAGAAGCCATTAGCCGGTGGGGACTGGGGTACATTGTGCTCACGAGCGTTGACCGAGATGGTTCGTGTCGGTGCATGTTGATGCCTCATCATTCTTACAAGTCAAGCAGATCTCTCCGACGGTGGCGCGCACCATTTCGCGGAGACAATTATGAAGATCAAGCAGAAGTGAGTGCGAACAGTGGTCTCCACTGGACTATATTAATATGATGTGCCAGAGCGCCCCAAATTCTTGTGGAGGCATTAACAGGAGATTTTGCGGGATCGCTTGCTCAGGTATCTGTCGTCGCGAAGTCCGGATTAGATGTTTATGCACACAATGTCGAGACCGTTGAGGCCTTGACGCCATTCGTTCGCGATCGTCGCGCCACATTTAGACAGAGTCTAAGTGTCCTTGAGCACGCAAAGAAGGAGGGTGTGAGAATCACGAAGACAAGCATCATGCTTGGAGTCGGGGAAAACGAGGAGCAGGTGATGGATGCTTTACGCGGTGCGTATTCGTCTTGTAGCAGCATTGCCGGTGTGCTGATTTCGGACTACGCTATTAGAGCTGCGGAACATCGACGTCGACGTCGTCACATTCGGGCAGTACATGCGTCCGACGAAGCGACACATGAAGGTCGACCGCTATGTGACGCCTACCGAATTTGACCGATGGAAACATGTTGCTGAAGATATGGGGTTCCTCTATGTCGCGAGTGGGCCGCTTGTGCGGAGCAGCTATAAGGCATGTATTCGTCACGAGTCGCAGGGCTCGACGCTAAACCATCAGATCTACAGGCTGGAGAGTATTTCATCGAGAACGTATTGCGAGGGAAGGCGACAGAACGGAGGACAACCCAGCTTGCTAATGGCGAGGCCCTCGACGACAAACTTTCGAGTATCTCATAGAGTAGATGGTAGTGCACATGAGGATATCCAAAAAGACTGCCGTTTACGGCCTTGAGGGCAGCCACCGGAATTTGCCGCATTGTATTGATGGCAACTCAAAGTGTGAACTTTATTTTTCCTTCCAGTCCACCGACCACAAAACACATCGCCAGTCCCATCCTCGGCCCACACTCGTCTTTCAAAAATGGTGAGCCGATGTTCAAACGCAGATACGCAGGTATATGCTAATGAGGTCTCAGGATTCATCAAAAGCCCCCGTCAAGCTCGCAACTGTCGTGAAGGTCTTCTGCCCATTCTATAGTGTTTGATTTGCGCAAGCTCTGAACTGGCTGTGGCATTATTCACTAGGTCCTTGGTCGTACTGGTTCGCGTGGTGGTGTCACACAAGTCCGTGTTGAGTTCATGGACGACCCAAGCCGGACGATTATCCGTAACGTGAAGGGGCCTGTCCGAGAGAAGGACATCTTGGCCCTCTTAGAGAGTGAGCGTGAAGCTCGGTGCGTTCATTTGTTGCATTGTAGCTTGGATCACTGAGCGATAGCGCATTTTTCTAGTCGTCTCCGCTGAAGCCGCACCCGTCGCTGTTCCCTTTCCATCTTTAGGCATTAGTTATATTTGTATGACCATGCGAATGTCATCCACATGAGGACTTGCCGCGCCCTATATCACGATTGTATTGTTGCTCTATTTGGTGCAGACTACCCAGGGAGAACTGCAGGCGTGATTCATTGCATGAATGGAGGTCGGCCGCATCGAGATGCCTTCATCTCCGAGACCCTGTGGCCAGAGAGATCCGAACGATACTGAACGTTTGCTAAGCTGGCTTCCCGGATGGACACAATGCCAGTGTTCGGCAGCCCTTGTCTGGCGTCCAACCTGGCGTGTGGTCCGCAGCGAGCGTTCGGCGATAGTGGCGTACAGGGTGCCTCGTTGCCCCGAACCAAATTGCAGCCTGCAGCGATGCCCCTGGCCGTTGTTTCCCTGCAGATGTCTTTCTGGTAGCCTGGGATCGCAGCAAGCGTGCTTTTGTGCCTGAACTCAGCGGAGAGTCGTTACCCGAGATGGCGCCCTTCACGCTCGTCATTCGATCCGGGCTATTTCATCGCTACTAATACACCTCGCGCCCGATCACGCTTGCCCGTCAGCGGGCAGCGCCATAAGTACTAGTAAGACGCTTTAATCTCTCCAATCCCTTCTCTTTCTCCCCAAAATGTCTCGCAAAGCAGCATATGCTACACTTCTCACTCGGGCTTCCTATTTGCCTGGTGCTCTAGTTCTCCATTACTGCCTGATATCCGTGGGCTCTAAATACCCCCTGGTCGTAATGGTCACTCCAAGCCTCCCCCAAGACGCTCGAGATGTTCTGAAGAAGAGGGGCATACTCATCGTCGACGTGGACCATCTTCAACCGGAGAAGGGGACCCACAAACTTGAGGAGCACGATTTGAGATTTGGAGATACTTGGACGAAACTTAGGTTCGTAGATGCCCTTTGCGGCCTCCTGAGAGCTAACACACCGCATAGAGCATTTGAACTGACTCAATACGATGTGCGTCTTAGTTGACGGGTTCACTGACGAGCTGACTCACCGCGAAATTAGCGTGTCGTCCTTCTGGATTGCGACATGATTGTCATGAAAAACATGGACGAGTTGATGGAGCTAGCCTTGCCTAGTGACTGGATTGCGGCTGCGCATGTTTGTGCGTGCAACCCGCGCAGGCTGCCACACTATCCTGCCGACTGGTGAGAGCCATTCCTACGCTAGAAATAAGTTCTTCCGACACAGTTCCACAGGATCCCTAAGAATTGCGCACATACCCCGATGGTGCATCCCACCGCTCTCAGCTCGCCTCCGATCATCTCCGAGTCAAGTCCTCGTCCATATGGTCTGCTTAACTCCGGTACGGTCGTCCTTACTCCGTCCATGCCCCTCTCCGGCAGCATCAAGCACTTTTTATCGACATCTCCGCTTGTCCCGACCTTTTCTTTTCCCGATCAGGATCTCCTCGCCGCTTTCTTCAAGGGAAGGTGGAGGCCCCTGCCTTGGTGTTATAACGCTCTCAAGTCGTTGCGTATCATTCACAAGCCGATGTGGCGTGACGAAGAGATCAGATGTTTACATTATATATTTAACGACAAACCTTGGAATCATCCACCCGGAACGGGCGGCGAGTCCGAGGAGGTCAACCGGTGGTGGTGGGATAGATACGAGAAGCTCGGCAAGGAGATGCGAAGAGCCGATAGTAAAGGATGGGAGCTGGTATCGTCCAACGTGACACTGCACTAACCGCAGAGAGAACTTTAGATTGGACGTAGAAGAGCTGCATGAAATTTGTGCCCGTTAGATAGATTCCGCCCTACCTACTGCCTGCAATAATTGGGCTGTGTATGATCCTTCGTAACCTGCGCATGTGATAGACTAATGTTAGAGCAGACCCAACAGAGAGCATCAACGGAGATAGGAAGCATGTGTGGGCGCTCGGTCGTTCTTGGTTGACATGGTTGTTTGGACCTCGTCGACAGCTCGAGCAAATTCCAAATTGGTATATCGATACATAGCTAGAGACATTGATACATCGAGGAACTAGACTCTCCATGCCACATGGACTTCATCTGTGCGGAATCTGCAGGTACTATCCATGATTAAGTCGCTTTGGTCGACGCATTGATGACGTACCTCTGAGTGCAAGTGCTTTTTGAAAGCGGTGTCTGAAGACCCATCCGATAACTAAGAAGACCAGCTTGAGCAATCATGATACCGTTATCAATGCAGAATCTGCAGCGCCCATTCAGGTCTAATTGAGATAACACGGGAGAACACATTGGTGACCAACCTCTCGTCAGTAGCGAAGACCTGACCGCCACGCTCCTGGGCCATGACTCCCATCATTTCTTGTAAGCGTTCGTTGCCTGCGGTAGAATGGTAATTACACCAATTTCGTCATAATCGACGCAATCGCACTCACAGCCAACACCGCCTACAATCAGAACCTCTTTGCTACCAATATGCGCCATGGCTCGCTCTGTGATTTCTACAAGCATTGCGAAGACGGTCTCCTGTAGCGATAAACACAAGTCTTGTGGTGTTATGATATTGTCATCTTGATTATTCAAAGGCCCATTGGCTCGATATCGTTTGTCCATCGTATAGGCTTCTGTCGAGGTAAGGATACCCGACAAACTAACATCCATGCCTTTTGTCGCGTAGGGTAGCGGCAGCAATCGCCTTCCCCTTTCCAATAATTTAGCCAAATTAATATTTCCGCGGCTGCATTGAGTCGCTTACTTCTTTGCTTCCTGCTCGATATTGTAGCCCGGGGCCGGATCATTGCTGAGGTTGATGACTCTTGCGAATCGATCTAGACAGTTTCCTACGGCGATGTCGAGTGTTTCGCCAAATATCCGATAGCATTGTTGTGAGTACGCAATAACCTGTGTGTTACCGCCCGACACATAGAGCACTACTGGGTTCTGCGCCCCAGTAATTTGACGGCCCATTTCTATATCTGAGGAGGTAATACGAGGAAGTTCGCTGACGTTCAAAGCTCGCCGGATAGCGCTTACGTCCAACACAGTGGTTCACACCGACTAAAGGCTTGTTGTAGAGGAGAGACAATGTCCGTGCAACGAGGGCAACAGACACCAATGGTGCACCCATTCCCGGACCTAAACGGCTACAGTGTCGTACAGAATGATGTTGCATCCTAAAGCGCACCTTTAGTGTAGCAGATACAGTCGATGTTGTGCAACGACACCTCGGCCTTCTTCACCGCATCATTGATCACCGATAGGGCCCACTCACGGTGATGTTGTGCCGTGTCTCTTGGAAGAAAGCCTTCTCCAGGAGGCGTAATATAAGTGTGCCTGACATTAGACAGTACTGTAGTCGATCCATCCGTTCCATGGCAAATGATGCCTGCTCCGAGCTTGTTAGCGGAGCCCTCCAAGCCGAGCGCAATGTAGGGTTTCTCTGAAGAATAAGTTCTAGACTTATTTCTGGAAGGATTGCAGGTCTCGTACCAGGTAACTTAAGAGGTGAACGTCTCTTGACCCCTGGCATCGTATTTCCAGTGGCGCTGCAGTCAGAAACAGCAGTGGTAGACGCTCGATCACTGCACTCGAGCACCGCGCACACGTGACCCATGTCGCGGACGTCTAGATCTGAGATCAGATATTGTAGAGTCATGTCGAGTCTGCCGTGCGCAAAAACTTCTCTGCTCTGCTCTCATTCACCACTTTCAAAGAGATGTCTCGCCAACCGCTCTGGCTACGCTGTGAAAAGAAGGAGTTTGAGCGCCGAGCCGCTCTGACCCCAACCACTGCTAAGAAGCTCATCGATGCGGGGTTTGACATCTACGTCGAGCGCGACGAGCAAAGGATCTTTGACGATTTAGAATACGAAGCGTGGGTACTTTCTCCAGCTACCTTGCAGATACCAACCCACATTTGCAGCGTTGGATGCAAGCTCGAAGAAAATAATTCATGGCCCAATGCCCCTGCACACATCCCAATAATCGGATTGAAGGAGCTCCCTGTATCTGAGGACCCTCTCCCCCACACTCACATTCAATTCGCCCATTGCTACAAGCGTCAAGCAGGCTGGTCGTCTGTCCTTGCCCGTTTCTATAAGGGAAAGGGCAATCTCTACGATCTCGAGTTTCTGACGGACGCAAGCGGTCGTCGAGTAGCTGCCTTCGGCTACCATGCCGGATTCGCAGGTGCCGCCGCAGGAGCATTGGCATGTGCGTCACAAAAGAATGGAGAGCCGCTTGGCTATCTAGAGCCCTACGAGAACGAGCATGCGATGGTTGAGGCCGTGAAGAAATCTCTCGGTGGGAGCGGTAAGGGCTTAAAGGCTCTTGTTATTGGCGCGTTGGGACGATGTGGCCGGGGAGCGGTCGATCTCTTTAGAAAGATCGGCCTAAACGAGTGTGTATCTTGCATTCAATCTTGTTCCACTATTGACCCACAGGTTTGCAGAGATGATATCCTGAAGTGGGATATGGCTGAGACAGAGAAAGGTGGTCCCTTCCAGGAAATCCTAGACGTTGACATCTTCGTGAACTGCATTTATCTGAGCTCGCCGATACCACACTTCCTCACGTACGAGCAACTACGCTCGGCGGGCGTAGGTCGCCGTTTGTCAGTGGTTGTCGATGTCAGCTGTGACACCACGAACCCGCACAATCCCATCCCAATCTATAGCATCAATACCACATTCTCCGAACCTACAGTAGCAGTTGACGTTGGGTCAGTCCACATTCACGCATGAGCTGGCTTATCGCTCACCGCACTCGTTCAATCTAGCCCTAACAACCCTCCGTTGTCGGTGATCTCAATTGACCATCTGCCAACGTTGCTACCCCGGGAGGCATCGGAGCAATTCAGTTCAGACCTGCTGCCCTCGCTCTTGCAGCTACCAAGTCGACAAACGGCCTCAGTCTGGGTCAATGCTGAGAAGCTTTTCCAGCAGAAGTTGGCGGAGGCAGTCCAGGCGGAGGGTTTGTGATGGAAAGGAGACGTGGTCGTAGGATCTAGAAGTTATAGGGTGCCATGTGTGTATTGAGTTCAAATAAGACGGCTTCGTTGCGACCGTCACGACGAAAACGCACGGATTGTATCATGGCGGGAGCGTGTTTAGAAGGAGTTGTTCCAGTGATGCAGACGTGGCAGTTGCCATGGCGGAGAAACAAGGCGGTGTGCGAACTGGGGTTATCGACCCAGCCACCTGCGCAGGCTGGAATTTCCCTTCATCTCGTCTGCGCTTTCCTTTGGTCTTCTCTCTTTCTCTCCCTACCTCCTCTCACTTGGGCCCGGCCGTCTCTCCGGTGCGAACGCTGCGCATATTGCACTGGTGCTGGTCGCCTCTCTTTCAAGAATCTTAATCAACCCATTGTCTTCTCTTCGTCCTTGTCGTTCATTGCTTCGTCCCTAGCCATGCCTCTCGCCATTTCCCCCGTTCCCGAGATTTCTATCTCCCTTGCTTCTCCTGAGGAGCCTTCGTATGAGCCGTTCTCCCCGTTCTCCCTTGACTTTAGTGCCAAGGCCCAGGTCATCGTTGACGATGATAGCAGCTGGCGTGCGACCCTCCTGTCGCCGCCTCCCATTCATTCGCCGCGACGCCTCTCCCCCCTTCGTCCGGTAGAGTCGCCTATCAAAGGCCAGGGTCTTGAGCGAGATCGTTTCGAAGCTCTGCTCAAGGCTTCCAGAGAGAGGAACACTGCTCTTGGCACTAAGAGATCGGTGGATCTCCGCAAAGAGATTGCTCTCAAGGCTCACAAGAGCAAGCAAGGTATGTTCCTAGCCCTGCTTCATGTATGACTAGTAGTGACAGTTGTCGCTATCTTTCGCTAGTTGAGCGTCGTGCTTTGTTCCTATCGAAGGTGCAAGCCCCACCCTCTCCCACCGCTACCTTGACTCCTAAGACACCTCCGGAGTCTCCGGCCATCTTCCACTACACTTTGCCTTCTCCCGGACTTGAATCACCCATTGAGGTATTCGAGTCCTTAGCACAGGGCAAGGGTAGTGCCCCGATGCGGAAACCTTGGGTTGAGCAGGTGGATTTCCGCATTCCCGGGCAGCATACCTATGTCCCGTCACTTAGGACCGCCCCCGTAGTCAGCAAGCGAAAGCCACTGCCCTCCCTTGATCAGATAACTGCTCGTCTGAGCTCTCATGTCTCGGGAGCCGGTCAAAACAATCGCGCGCAATCCCGTCCGCGTTTGCCAGCCTTCCTGCAACTGGGTGGACGCTCGTCAAGCGGCACAGCGGCAGCACAGCCCGTACAAGAGGTTACCAGCCCTGCTATACGCAGTGCCAGGCCCGCACCGCCGACACCCGTAGGCCGTCTTCAATTCCCCATCAGGTCCGTGTCACCCGCAGAATCTCCGAAGGTGGCCGCTTGCGAGCCTGAGCCTTGCCTGCCACCGTCTCCTACCCTCGCTTCGCCTCCCAAGCTGCAAATAACTACAACCGTTGTGCCTCGGACGTCTTCTGTCTCTCCGACCGAATTATCGGAGTCAAATTTGCTTGCCTTCAATTCAGGCCCCGGCTCGCGTGAGGTATCTGCGCGGCAGATGCTCACCAGGCTCAAACGTCGCACCTTACCTCCCGTCCCAGCCCACTCAGAGAGCGCCAGTCCCTCGGCGGAGAATGAAGAACAGGAGAGGAAGATGCGCAGACGCAGCGCTCCTCCTGAGCTTCCTGAACGGAAACGATCTGGGTTCTCGCACCCCATCCTCGAGTTGCCAGGAGCCTTCTGAACCAACCGTAACTGAATGTCCACTGGATCATGTGTTCTTGTTCTCCTTTTGTCGGTTCATATATAGCAATGGACACTTTGCGTGGATATTCACGTACTTCACATTTGGACATCGGGTTTTTCGCTTCTTTAGGCATTGTTCCGAACCCCAGTTTTCGGGACGTTATTGTCGGAGGCTACACAGGGGTGCAGGTGTATTTATCATCGGTGCGGTGCACGAAGGAGATGGGTGGATTTCATCTCGTTTAGGCGACTTTTTCGTAGATTTTGAAGAGTAGGCTGTGCCTCTCGCTGATTTTGTGGTGTTTCGGCCAGCCGTCCTTGTCCGCTGTATCATTATCGTTGATGCAATGTCAATACAGATAGGAGGGCTGTGCCCTATGATAGAAAATTATAGGATTTGAACTGTCGGATGTATTGGTGTCAATCCATGAAAATGCGAATCATCACAAGATATTGCGAACGGACCTGACCGTCCCGCAGCTTAAGGGAAAAAGTGATATTATAGATCATCAGGGTTAGCAAGAAGTAAATGTATTTTATTGCATTCCTATGGCATCAAATTGTTTCACTGTTCAAATTCCTATCCCAAGTCAAGAACACAGAGATTATCATGGACAAAGTACATGTGCGGAGACGGACTCGGAGAGGAAAGCATTGTATGGAACTCTGTGGTGTTATAGATAATGCGACGCATATCCTAGCGAAAAAAAAAAATAAAGCAGAAGTGATCGTGACTGTCACGATCAGGGCCAGAACAAAATCTCTCCAGATTTGTTCTAATAGATTACGACTTTGCCCAGATTGCACAAGCTATTTCCATGACTGTACCTGTTGCAGGCGGCCAGTGGTACTTGCTCCAGACCCGCTAGGGGGCTGATGTTGAGGGACATACTGGTATTGACCATCGCTCGCCGCATTGGGATCTGGCTCTGGTTCCGGGGTTGGATCTTTCCCTCTCAGGCGCGAGAGAACTCGCAGGCGGCGATCTGAGGATGTTAAATATAGCGAGATCATTATTTTAACGGGTGGGGGCGCGTGAAGCTAGACGCACTGTATTCGAGCCGGACATGCTCGTCCCCTTCCTGATCCGAATCGTCCAGCGGGTCTGCGGTGGTAGCAACATGCCATGCTTCTGAAAAATTCAACGACGCGATCAATATCGGTCTTCAAATCTGTGCGAACAATCGCTCACGTTCCAGCATGCTACGTTCATGCTCTTGACCGGCGCCAGTGGCGTCGCCTATAAAAGGTATGAAGGGTCGGCAAATTGGAATATCATTTGTAATTACGAATCCGACTCACCTTTGTAGACGGGCGGTCTTACACGGGGATGCGGCTCGGTCATTCCACGCGGAGGATCATGGGATAGCGAGGAACCGCGGCTGCCGCCAGGGGTTGAGGCGGGGTGTCGTTGAGACCACGTTGGACGCCTCATAGGGTCTTGCACTGTGAGCCGAAGAATCACAATATCAGCGCCCAGATCATATGCTGGAGACAGACCGCACTGACATGCGTACGTAGGCACGGTCGAAGTGGGTGGAGGTGGAAGTGGAGGGTTCTGCTGTCTTTTTTTGTCCATCTCCATCTCATCAACAAGTTCCTTGAGAAATTTGCTCCTCTGCCCGCTCATACGCCTTCCCCATTCGATTTCGTCTATGGGGTCCACGTTCTCCTGTTGCATTTCCTCGCGGCTGAGATTGCGCATACGGGGAACCTTGCCAAGATTCGCACGAGAATAATCGTCGTCGAACGGATTCGGCTTATCTGGACCTTGTAGATAATGGAACATAAGCCAAAGGAATGCCCTGGCACGAGAGGCAGATGACAGATTGACAGGAAGGAAGAGGTCGAGGAATTCAAGAGGAGCGTCAAAGTGGTCATGCGCTACTTGCTGCAATCCAGCGGTTAGCTCCGCCAGCCGAATAGATGCGTGGTCAACCAACCTGTGTATGGTTGGAGTTGGACAACACAAAGATTAGGTTCACGACGCTAGTGGGAGGAACTTGTCCGGATCGCTGCATTGATCGGGGTGATCAGCAACGTCACCAGACGCTCACAAGACCAGCTCGTCATACCGCTTTTTCTAGGATTTCATGAGGGGAACCAGGGGCGGGTGTCTTGAATTCAAAAGGAAGAAGGGCAGCCTTGAGACAATTCTTGATGCGGGGAGCATCTTGTAGATTTCCATCGGTCTTTTGCAAGGAAGGGACCGGGTGATAGCTCCGCAGCGCGGTTTTCATTTCCGGAAAGACTGATTGTGAGACAGTGGGTCAACTTTGGCGTGACACTGCGAGGAAAGGGGACACCGGAACGTACAGGCCATGGTGGTGTTTATGCGACCGACGTTGGTGAGAAGAGAAATTTTTGCAAACTCGATGGCAAAGGCGGGCGTCTCTACCATTTTGTCCTTGAGGACTTTGGAGCACTTGCTGGAGTTGTAGAGAGCATTGACGTAGAGGTCGCAGAAGTTGACGAGGGGCTTCCCCGGCGCTAGAAAGTCGACAAAAGCCACGGTGCGATCGGCAAAGATATAATAGAGAAGATCATATTGGAGGTCTTCTCGAGTGAGCGGCTCCGCGTCGCCACGCTTGATGGGGAGGGTCTTGCGGCCTAGATATTGGGGACTGGGGGTGAATGTGAATGTGAATGGAGACGGGGGAGGAGGGGAGGGGAGGGGAGGAGAGGGGTGCTCACGGGGTGGTGACCTGCTGGGGGTTCCAGTTCTGGACGGAGGGGAGGGCAGAGAGACGGTCTGTAGAGCTGGATGACGCCATGAAGAGGAGAAGAGCAGGATGCACGAGGCGGTACTGACCCTCTGAGCACGAGGCGACGGTGTGTTCGCCGTCCATGCTTTATATCGCAGGAGGGGACGAGATCTGGGAACTCGCAGAAATCTCACGTGTGTGGTGGGGGGAGGATTCTTTGTCCGATATTCATCAGCTTCACAGACGATCGATGGGTGGGCAGACGAGGAGAGAAAAGACGCAAAAAGAACAGGGACGGGACGGAGCGGCGAGGAGGAGGCTTGCGGGGACAGACGCGAGGGGCGACGAGGACGAGGGGAGAGACAAGGGCAGGGTGGACATGGCAACGGCGACAGGGAGCTATGGACCCATACCGAAAAATGGGCCGCGCGGGGAGGGCAGGGCGGCAGTGGCTGAGAGGGCAACAGACGCCGGGGGGGGATCTCACAGGCTGATCTCCGCAGCCACGCTGCCCGCTGACCTTCGCGGATGCAAATTCCCTCTCGCGCGCTCTATCTGCGCCTCTCCGCCCCGCTATTGTCCCCTCCTCCCCGCTCGCGTCGAGACCCCTCCGCGTTCCAGACATCCAAGCCCACTGCGCCTTCCTCCCGCCAGAATCCCACAACGCACCCGCTTACCCTGCTCCTTCCTGCCCATTCCAGCACGGTGACACTTTCAGCCCTTGCCCATCACGATGCTGACTGATCGTATGTGGTTTTAGGTTCATGTCTCCCGAGACTCTGTCCCCATCTTCCTCCTCCTCCTGCTCTTCCTCCTCCTCCTGCGCCTCATCCAGCCGACGGTCAGGATATCTCCATTTTTCTTCTCCATGCCTCACTGGTCAGATACCAGCCTCTTTCTCCCGCCTGGATTTTAAATTAGATGCGGTTCGGGACAACGCACCGCCGCGTTCGCGGTGATCCCCCCTCCTTCGGCAACGAGTTTCAAGTCCACAAGCCTCCACCCCGGTACAAGGGACGTACGTCAAACATAGATGCCGAGACGGTCACCATCCCAGGCTAGACTGCGATTGTCCAACCTTCTCTTGCTTATCGGATATTTCTCAGGATAGCTCTCTGCGCCTTCCGCCTTTAGCGTCGTTGGGCGGCAGCGTGGATATTAAATCATGAGTTCATGTCACAACGCAATTACAACTACGAGATGTACAGCTCCAGCGGGTCGTCAAGAATAGACACAATTGTGATAGAGTCGCTGTGTGGATCCGTCCGGTGCACCTTGCCGTCCGGAATATTCCTCCCTTAGCTACGTATTAACAGAACTCGGGCTGGACCATCAGAAATCCGCACAATACTATGAGCCAACCCAGCGCGTACAATCACTGCTATTTCAGGCTTGTTGTCCCGAGGTTGTCCCTTCACGTTGCCATTCCGCATCAACAGCTCATCTGTCCATGCCTTCCAATATTTTGCAAGTGCTGCAGAGAGGCATTTGCAAATCGTGCATTTCAGTGGCATCATCATCCATCGTGAATCGTTCTTAATACATCACATGACCGCGATCGGTTTACGTACACAACTCGTGTCAATTCATGTGCGCCGAACGAAAACTCCTCGCTGAGTTGCTCGCTGTGCCGCCTGCCAGCCGCTATTTTGCCAGCAAGTATATCCGTCCCAGGTTGCTCTTCGTACCCGTTCAATCGACTGCCATGGCTGATAACATGAAATTCGACGAGTCCACTCAGGTGTGTTCACGCAGCTTTCCGACGCACCGTTCGCCAGCTAAAGTTAGCTACGTGTATAGAAAGAGCTTGCCAAATTCGTGGAAACCGAGCAAGCACAAGCACGCTTGCACTCGACCATCCATATGATGACAGGCATGTGTTGGGACAAGTGCGTATTGTCCATACCTCATCTTGCTCCGCTCGCTGACCTTCCATACCCGTCCTAGATGTGTGACCGGAACCCCATCCACCCGTTTCTCCCGAAGTGAAGAGAGCTGTCTCGCGAACTGCGTTGACCGTTTCCTGGATACAAGTCTATTCATGGTCAAGAAGATTGAGGAACAGCGGTCGCAATTAGCATAAGTAGTACCTTATCCATCACTGGACGCAACATTTGCCCTCCGGCCGCACAACTCATTTTGCTTCCGACGATTGCCGCATGTGCCACTCCGACTTTTGTTGTACCTAATCACCACGGTAGCATCTACATTACAACAAGATCTTTATCCTAGATTGCACAAACAATAAGATCGGCAGTGTAAGATCAATACAACATTGCTGGGCAACGGCCTATGCAAAGAACAATGAGCCACCGTCGATCAAGCCCGGTCCATCAAATTCGATCAAATAAGTCTCCACCATGCCCAAAAGACCACTACTGGCATGAAGAGGCCCAACGCATCAAACAAGTCGCGCCTGCGCCTCAATATGAGTGGAACGTTGAGCTGCAACTCTTTCGTGCCCACAAAAGAGCCCGTGTCGAGATACTGGGACAGCAACCTGTCCTTCTCGCGCCACAGATTTCGCAGCCATAGATCGAATCTGTCTCGCTCAGCCTCAGGGATTTCTACTTCTAGTGTGTGTTCTCCGGGGGATGAAGTAGGGAGTGCATTGGGGTTGCTAGCCGATAGGTCGCCTATAGGCACCTCCCGTGCCACATCAAAGCACCGTATGTGCATATGAATGGTGGGAGGAGGTACGCCGTCGAGGAATATTGAGCGTAATGTGTAGTAGGATTGACCGTATCCAAACGGTGGGATGCCTACATGAATCATGAGCATGGTTCCCCACCCGTTCTTGATAGCTACTTACCTGGGTATGCCATCGTAATGTCAATTAGCCGTAGAGTGGGTACACGAGGTGAGAGGGAACGCAGGGAATAGTGGAGTCCTGTTGAGCGAGGAAGAAGTGTGTGCATCATGTCCGGCTTGCGGTAACACGTTGCTTTAGCGAATCGTATCATCCTACTTAGAAAAACAACGTACAATCCCCATCTTGTCCGCGAACTTCTTGCTTAAAGGTCTTGTATCTTTACTTACCAGAGTGCCTTCAGGATATAGGATGAACATCAGCGGGACATCCCGCTTCTCTGCCTGACGTCCCAGCCAAGACAGACTGTTGGACAGGTGGAGACGATCCGACGCCCATGACCGCTTGAGGAAGACGAATTTAAATAATTGCATGCCCTAATGAGACATGAGACAAGCGTCAGATATTGTAGAATATGCAGAGCTTACCCAACCGATGATTGGTATCCACTTCAAACTATCTTTGAGTACAATATACACATCTTTATGGGTCCCCATGAAGTACGCCAGCGACCAGTCATACCACCAGTCCGCGTACACCTGGGCGAACGCATGCGAAATCGGCCTCAGCAGTCTCAGTGTTCGCGACCGTAACGCACCTGATGGTTCGCTATGAGCACAGCCCTTTGGGGAAGATGTAGTCCCACAACCCGGCCTCCCTTGCCTCGTTCGACAAGCGCGTCAATTTCCTCGTCTGTAAGTCGGCCTTGTCCCTCCTTCTCGAACGTGATCATCAGCTTGGTCGGGGCAAACAATTGGCTCATCAAAACTGTCGCAGAATATATCGGTAAGGTCGAATGCGCTGTCACGCGACGGTACTCACCGATAAGTGCACCGAAAGCTCCCTTGCTGCATCGGATGCCCTCAAAGTACACGGCGTCGGCCCAGGCAAACGGGAAGAGCTTCAGCGGTAGCAAGAAGACGAATTGCGAGGCATTGATTACTACACATGCGAAGAGAAACACGACCAAGAAGAGAGCGCCCCAGACTGTCTGTAGCCAAGAATGTCGGGGCCGCTGGCGGATCTCGAGATTGTGGAGTCCAGGCTGGTGTTGTCGTCTGGTAGTCATGTCAGGTTAGTATTACAGTATGTACGCTCGTGAAGTCGGTGGACTCTACCAGCGGTAGATCCGACGTTGAGAGAGAGGCTTACCAGCGGGAACGAACGGTGGCAATGAAGCGGACGCGTTGCGCTGCGGCTCGGCTCTCCCGGGCCCGGGGCGGCTTCGGGGCAAAGCCCTGCAAAGCGGCCTCGCTCGACTGACCGCCGGGACAAACATAAACAACCTCCAGGCAATTGATCATCCATTTCGTATTTAGCTACACATCATGCGGTCTAGTCTCAGAAGTAGCGGTTTATCTACGCGAGCCACGTCTATCTACCATAGGCCGGATACCGAACTGCCCTAGCAAGCAAACGGCTTGCCGACAGCTCCGCTAGCGTATGCCTCCACAATCAACTTCAGATGAGTCGAGATCAAATCAATATACAGCCTTGAGCTTCGCCAGTTCACAAGCTCACCTTGATTGAAACATAGGTACCCGCGACACATATAAATGCGCCAGACAGGATGGTTAGAACAGCGAGTAGCGTACCCACCCATCTCCGTCGCAGTGCGGGCGCACCACCTTCGAGGTAGAAGGCATCGTACAGCCAAAAGAACCCCGCGATGCCGTATGTATACCATGAGGCGAAAACGGATGCAGAGATACCGACGAGATCAGAGAAAATCGGCACTGCGCCAGCGAAAATGAAGGCGAGACCCGTGCTCACGAAGCACAAAACAATCCAGGTCGACCACCCGAGCATAGTGTGAGAATAGAGGTGTCGCGAACGTCGGAAAATGCGGACGAAGACCAGCTTGGCGGCTGTGTGACAATACAGTCCCCCGGAGCTACGAGACAGTCTTGAGCAAGTGACCATATACATGTCAAGGGCAAATGATGATGCGCACATCAAGAAGTTGACCATACCAATGGCAAACGTAAGCTTGGACCAGACGGGAGACAACGATAATAAAGCCGGTGAATTGACTTCGCTGCCCAGGTAGACATAGATGACGACGCTGAATATCGCGTAAAATAATGTGGCGAAGACCTGCAGTGTCCAGGCAGCCTGGTAGAGTGTAGTCAGAAATGCGGTATGCATTGAAGCTCATAACAATACCTTCATTGCGTCCTGTGGCTGTTTCATCTCTGAGATTAAGATGAAAAACCTGCAAAAGAATTCAGAACAGCTGATGATGATGAGATGCCTTCACCTACATGAAATGTCCTGTAGTTCCATGTTAAGCTACACAAAACAGACTGCTCCTCACGAGCTCACCTGCATAGGCAAAAACCTATGGATATTTGGATATTTGATTGAATGTCATCAGCTAGACAAACATGGGTCACAGACGTACTGGGCCAGTAACGGCGAGAAAGGCATCATAGAAACTCGTTGGGACAGTTGCTGCAATGACGCGGTCGGGGACTTCGCTGACTTTGGCACCTACCATTGCAAGCAGTCCACACAGTGTAATGGACACGGTGCTGATGAAACCGAGCCAACTCAACCGATCCAGGGTGCGAGGCAAAGCAATAAAAAACGTTGCTGCAGAAAAAATGACCAGCAGTATCACCGCACAAAGACCATCATTAGATAGAGTGCTTAAAGCTAGCTGCCCCGACAGTAGCTCAGAGCCCTGATAGACGGTAAGTAATGGAAAGAATGGAAGATAAGACACGTACGGCACTGAAGATTGCAAAAATCACCGTTCCGATCGACAACACCTCTCGACCAATTGGACCAAACATGATGTAGCCGGCATCACCTGGTAGCGGAAGCGATGAGGCGGACGACTGAGTGCATCTTTATGGGCACTCACCCATAGTGTGCACGTAAGGATGATTGAGCTTGAAGTTAACTAATAGCTTGGCAGTGTAGAGCCCAAATATTCCGAGAAATATAGTCAAGACTAGGGACGGAACTATGCCTGTAGCAGCAATGAACATCAATTCAAGGTCACTGTGCCTCCGGTGCCCGCGCTCACCGACGGCTGCCATCGCATTCGGCAGAGACAACATCCCGTTGCTCACAATTTCAGCGATCATAAGGAAAGCTACGAACTACCAGGCACTAAGTCAATGATTTACTCAATCAAGAAACGGTGGAAACGAACACACCTGCCAGCTAAGAGTCTTGTACTGGATATCATGGTTATCCTCGGGACCAAAGACATCATCCGGTTGTTCGATCGCAGTATGCTTCGATTGAGTCTCTTCGAACGACTTGTCATAGTCCTTGACCTTCAAGTCGGACACCATCCCGAAGAACTGAAGAAGACGAGGAGAAATAACCGCGAAGATAAATGCCCAGCATGCTTATCGGGTATATAAAAGCTGGAGAAAGATTATCTCCACTAGGCCTCCACTGTGTGAATCACGGCCAAAGACATATCACGCACCAGCGCTGGTTCGTGATACGTGGTTTGAGGAGATAGCGACTTGTTTTCAATCGCCGCAAGGACCATCGTATGCAACAGTAGCGAAATGTGACCTTGCTTATGATCATTCTGCTTGCGATCAAAAGGTGAAGCTCCCGGAAGCAAAGGGGGAAAACAATTCCAGAATTAGCAATGGTCTATACAAGAATGACGCCACGCTCGGATTGGCCGCGGCTATCAAACTGCGATGTTCTGTGCGCTTAAAGAGCACACGCACTTAAATACTCTACTTACTATGATATTCAGTTAGCCACGGCCGTCCACGCTGCATCCGTCCTTCTGAGCCAACACGCCCTTTACTCCCGGTGCGTTCAAGCACTTGGCCTATATGCCTGTTGGATATCCTTGCCCTCGTCTTGTGGACGATCTAATTCCGTTCATCCTCGAAAGCGACAACCATTGGTGGAACCGAGATCTCAAGCGACTCGCGCTCATATCGCCAGCATGGCTTCTGTACGTCCGAAAGCGACTCTACGCACACCCTACCCTTCGGTCATACCGAGCTTGCATTCTACTCGCAAGATCTCTCACCGAGAACGTATGCCTGCTCCCGCTGTTACAAGGTATCGAACTTCGACCAGGAGCTGGCGGGACTGCAAGGGATGGGTTAACTGAGGAAGCCATGGCCGGTCTCAGATTCATGTTCACCTTGAGTGGTCTTCGCTCTCTGACGCTGGGAGGGGATTTGGCTGTTGGAGCTGAAAGGTTCCTCCACGCACTCAGCAACACGCAGTCCATCGTGCGCCTCTCCATTGACGGTGACCCCGTTGCCTGGAATCCCGAAAGTTCGCAGTGTACACTAGAACCGCCTTCCCTCGAATGGGACGAAGTATTTGCCGCAAAGTTCATGCGACTTCGCAGTCTCAGGCTGTCCAACCTCGAGCTATCCCTTTTTGAATCTGCGCCCTCTTGCCCTAGGCTCGCCGAGCTATCACTGCACAATGTACAAATTGTGCAGGGCGCATTGTCAGACCTCTGTCGTGATTCTGGTGATGCTCTGCGTACACTGAGCGTGACGAGCAGTCAGCCAGAATTAACCATAGGTGATGATGTAGGCGAGTTGCTCGATTCTTGCTCAAATATCGAGAACCTGCGTCTCGAAGTTTCAGAGGGGCCAGGTTCTGAGGTATTCCTTGGGGACGATTTTCCTGATTGTCCCGCCATCCGTCAACTGTGTCTATCAGGGCTTTCTGTCAACGCCCAAACGCTTGAATTCATCGGTCAGTCTTGCAAGAACATCGAGCTACTCGCTGTGTTGGGACGTCATGTTCGCATCACCCCCGATGATTGGATAACATTCCTCGCTTCTGCGGCTCTTCCTTCACTGCGAGAGCTCGCGACACCGTCCGGTACCGACCATCCCCCATTCACGTATTGGTCTAGGGCCATGCACGCACAGGTACAGCGGGCGTGTGGCTACCGGAAAGTCGCACTTTCATCCAGCGTTTGTCTGCTATGTGCGTGGTATTCGTCGTCATTAACCGCGTTTAATTGACATTGTTGACAGGAGCGTTCCCTCGCGCACTATTTGCGTCGTATATACATCTCTAGCTTCTGCTTTGGCCACGACCTTGTTTTCATTTGTATGCCGATTCATGATGTCGGCTGTCGCAGAACCACGGCAGTTCAGCACGTTCTGAGCCACTTCGGCGTCAGACATGTAAAGTTGATTTTGACTGATCCTTGCCCGTACTGATATAGTATCGTCGCAATGTAGTGGATCTGTAGGAGTAGCTCATTTTTTGCTTGGACATTTCCCGAATCTCGAATGTATGCATGTACTGATAGTTATACCCAGCAAATGTCATAACCCAGCTCATGACTCTACGAATGTTCGTGACAAAGCGAAGAGAATTTTGGGACAGAAATTTTCATGAGCTTCCCGGTCGCCTCGTGTGTCCTGTCTCCGATTCCAGAGGAACAAGAGACGCACGTGGAAAATAAGTAATTATCGGTTGAGCCGGGACTTCATCTCCATTTTTGGTGAAACCTCTTCGGTCCTCCGTTTCACGCTCCTCTTTGCCGCATCACAGCGCTCAGCGTCCCGTCGTCCTTGACGTGCACGGCGACGACGAAAACGACGAGCTCGACGTGTGCTGCTCACTTGCACCGTCTCGTCTGGCTCATTCCTTTGGTACCACATTCGCTTTGACAACTCTGACACATTCGCTTAATGGCTGCTGTTCTGTCTCGTTCCCCTGCCGACCTATCCTCCAGTCCGCCCTCGAGCTCTCGGGACCCTCCTCAGAGGCTGTCGAAAAAGTCGTCTTTCCTGTCGCTCCGACGAGATAGGAAATCTATCTCGTCCATTGATGCACCCATCATTGCACCGTCGCCCGCTCTTGGTCAGTCTTCCCGTCCTAATGACAGATCTTCCACGTCTCCGTCCGCATACCATGCTCTTCATGAATCGCCAGCACCATCGGCTCCTCGCAGGTCGAGTTCCAGAGTTCGTGCGCATGGCCGAAAGGCTTCCAAGAGTGTCAGCTCAACCCACGAACAACCGTCGTCTTCGAATTGTGCAAGCCGAGGCAAGGAACGACAACATCGCAACAGAGAGGGGCTACACGATACCGTCGAGCATGGTTCACAGCCATTTCCTACTATGGGCCACGAGAAGACGTTGTCCGGCAGCAGCCACACAACGACACGCTCTAGGCGCCGCTCGCACACAGGGCGATCCAAAACCCATGGCTCTTCGACGCCTCCCCATAACAGACCTTTCAATATTTCGCTCTTGGATTCGGCTTCGTCGGTATTGAGTCATTACGAAGATACCCCTCGGACTCCGGTAGACGAGCTTTCTTTTCGCGAGCCGGTTTTTTCTATGCCTGTTGTGGTCGCTGCGCCCGTGTCAGGAGTCGAGATGATGGACGCTTTGGTTGATGGCATGAATCATCGCTACGGCTCTGACGATCACTTCATGGGCATGGGCGGCATATCCGGCAGGATGAAGGTCTCAAAGTCTGGTTATCACCCTCTTTACCATCCTCCATTGCCCACTCCCCCTCCTGGTGTGGTGCTTGGGAAGGTCAGCCAGCGTCAGCAGCCTCCTCAATCGCGTGAGTCGGATGAAGATGATGACAAAACACAGGTCGTAGTGCCCCGGTGGTCGGAGCACAAGAGGCGCAACACTGGATCTTCTCGCAAGGCATCCACCAATTTCAATAGTCCTTCGCCATCACGTCCTCCTAGCAGTCATTCTGTGGACACACAAGTCGGGTCTTCAAGACATGTGGCGCCGTCCATTTCGGAGATCATACGCGCGCATGCACCTCCGTCTCAACAAGTACGTTCTCGAAAATCTTCGCTCGCACATAGTGCGGGTCATGGAACCCTACATGAGCACGTAGAGCCAGCACTTTCTCCGCCTGAGGAAGAAGGAGATTTGATTTCTCGATCCTCTGTGGACACGATTGCAGAGGAGGTTCAGCGAACGATCCGAAACCAAAACAGATCGTCTGTATCCCCGCGGCCACTTCATCTTTCGCGTTCTTTCCAGCGGACCCCTTCCGCGCTGTCTGAATCAACACGAACATTGTCCTCTCCTCGTTCCGAAGGCCGTCGCGAGTCATCGCTGTTCTCCTACTCTACGCAGTCAGATCACCCACATCTTCCTGCAGCTGACTTTGCGGGCCTCACAAAACTACCTACCAGTTCACCTTCTCAAACGATCGCTCAGTATCTCCGCTCCGCCCGATTGACAACTCTCCTTTCTCTTGTTCGCTCTCCACACGCTTCACGAGAACATCCACTGACTGTCAGCTTGTCTGACCTGGGCAGTCCCCATGGGTTTCCACTGGTTGTTTTCCTTGGGCTAGGTTGCGTGCGACACATTATGGGCTTATACGACGAAATGGCCGAATGCCTTGGTCTGAGGCTTATCACTATTGATCGGTAAGCTTGGTATATTCATCATTCGAAGGCGTCGACTCTGATGTTCTGCTGTCAGGTGGGGACTTGGGCGCACAGACATTCCGCGTTCAAAAGCAGCTAGAGGAATTCTAGAGTGGACTTCTGTCGTGGAGGAAGTACTCGACCAGCTTCACATCGACCAATGCAGTGTGATGGCCCATTCTGCAGGCGCACCCTATGCGCTTGCATTCGCCAACAGATTTCCAGAGCGCATACGAGGGGATGTTTGCTTGCTTGCTCCTTGGGTGGGAGGTGGTGAAGGAGGTGAGTCTCTATTATCCGATTTTGTGGGTTTATCCAAATAAATTTGTATGTTTAGCTGGCTACAAGTGGTTGAAATATGTTCCTAATGGCATTCTGAAGACCGCACAAGCTGCAGAATGGAAGGTGCAAGCGTGGATGATCGGTAAACCTCCTACGTTTGCTTTCGAAGGGATCGGTTACGATGCTACAACCTCATCTGCGTCATCTGTTACGCACGGTTCCAACGTGACATCGCCTCACGCGTCCTCGAAATCGCCGCCCACATCCACCCGAACGTCCACACATCTTCTAAGGGTGGACGAAGTTCAGCCTCGCCCAAGCATGTCCTCCGGTGTTTTCAGCGAATATGACGATCTACGTGACTTTGAAGGCCGGTTCGAGAGCATGAGCACATTGGAACGCAAAAGTTCCGGATCGGATCACGATCGCACCGTTACAATCACCAAGGTCGCTACACGCAAACCTTCACGAGGCTTCCTTGGGCGGCTGAAAAGTGGTCATACATGTCAGCCCCAGCTGCCACCTGAAGAGAAGTCTACGCTTCCCCGCACCGGGAAGAAGCTGAAGGTTCTGCGTTCGATGGGCTCCTTGAAGGGTCGTTCCAAACTTCCACCGGTAGAGGTACCTGCACGCCCCCCAGAAGTTCCACGTTTACCTGCGTCGATGGGCCCGGATATTGGTTTAGGTCTCGATCACCTCGACTTCACAGACACTGTAAGGATCAAGTCATCTTCGACGCCCCCCTTTTGTAGTGATTCAGGAGCAATGAAGGGCAAGGAGACGTCCCTGGAGACTGCAGACGAACAGCTGTTCTCCACTCGTGCGCACGGACGGCGATCCATATCGTTAGTGGCTCCTGAGCGACCGCGTCTATCAGATCCAACCCCACCCAATAGTCCACTACCTGACGATTCGTCACCGGCCAATTTCCAGGCAGCACTCGGCAATGCTCTTCTGGCTGCTTCTCATGCGGAATCATCTAAAGGGACCCATCGGGATTTACTCCAGATCTTGAACCATGATCGACAGCCATGGGGCTTCTCATATATAGCATACCCTCACACTGTACGTGTATGGTATGGGGACAGGGACGAACGGATTGCAGAGAATGCGGTACGATGGATGGAAAACACTATGGGACCCGATAAATGCCGTGTACAAGTTGTCCCAGGTGCTGATCATGCGCTCATGTATAGAAGTGGAGTAGTTGTAGACGTGCTCGAGAAGGTCTGCGAGTTTTGGCGCGAATGTGAGTCGAGAGCACATCTCGGATCTATTTAAAGTACTGATATGGCCCATCCAGATCAGTAGTATGACGCCTTTCATTCGTTCTGCACGATTCTGGCTCTTCGTGTCCTCCCCGCCATTTTCTTGTATACTTCTCGCTTGTTGCATTATATACCTTCGTCGCATATACCTCCCTTCACGTCCTACTATTTGTAGCCATCATCACCATTCATGTCTATTTCTGTTAATTTACAATTCTAGGTTGGATGTTTTCGGTGGGGTTTACCGTTTAGATGCCTTATTTCCTAATGGTGTACATGTAGGGCTCATCTCTAGTATCGTCGCTCACTCACAATTTTACATAAGGTACAGCCTACGGAGTAAATTAATTGTTCCTGTTCTTAGCTGCCATCGAGAAGGTTGAAACACACAATTCATTGGTGTATGTTTGGGGAAACCGACTAATAAAATGACAGCGCCTTCGACATATCCAGGCTACGGTTGTACGCAGAGCCTATGAAAGGCAGACAAGAGAGAACGCACCATTGGATTCAATTGATCAAGGGGGAAGAAGATTTCAACTGATTTTGTGAAGATCGGGGAGGTGCTAATGGCGCTGTTTGTCAAGTCGAGTCAAATGTCGCCATATTATGAACTAGAGTCTACGGTTCCCAGCACTGGCAGAAGGCTGTATGGGCGAGTCCAGACTTACACCCGCGTGAGCAATATTATGTTCGTACGGATTGCTAGGTCTTGGGGGCCCACTAGCTGGGCCAGCATACGGAAGATCAGACAAGCGCGTGCTTGCATTGAGGCGCGAGAAGTCTACGGGATCTTCAACGGGGCAGGGTGGGCTGATTTGTATTATGAAATCAGACTTGGGTTCTATGCCTTCAGCGTCGGTCCGCGAACGCTGTCTTCGTGCGCAAACCAGAACCGTCGAGACGATCGCGAGAACCGCAAGAAAGGCGATGGTAGAAGAGAGTGCTACAGCGAGGGCGACATGGGAGGAAATATCTGACGACGTAAACAGTGAGGACGAAGGCAGAGCCGATGTTGATGTAGTCGTGTGTACCGTGCCTGATGAGTACGAGGCTTGTAAAGGAGACGATGTAGAGCCGGACTGCGACGACGCGGATGTGGAGAATGTCCATGCAGCTGTAGAAGACCCTATTCGCGAAGTCGTCATTGTTTGCGACGGCACTGAAGCAGAAGCAGAAGTAGAGGAGGATGTGGAGAAGGCAGGCGTCGACATGGTTGAAGTAGGGGCTGGCGATAAATTCGGAGATCCTGGTGCTGCGAGCGACGGCGAGAAAAGGGGCGAATTCGAGATATTTTCAGCTGAAACTGTCGACACACTGGAAAATTTCTTCAACGTGGTCGCTGCGGAGGGCAATGATCGCGAAAACGCCGAAGTCCTAGCTGTAGTGCTGCCGAAACCTGTTGATATGGACCCCGTCCTAGTAACGAGACTGGGCAACGAAGTGTTTGGACTGCCAGAGAATGAAGTGCCGCGCGAATTGCCCGCAATTAAAGTTGACGTTCTAGGGGAGCGAGAAGCAAAAGAGGAAGAACCCGAGTCACTAGCTGAGATTGGTGAGGAGATTTCGGATGAAGTACTCGCAAATGTGGAAATTGCGCCTGCGCTATTGCTCCTCCGAATGCTCGAAATCCTAGGAAGGGAGGATGTCGGAGAAAGGGCCCAAGGTATGATAGGCGTGGCGGCAGACAAGTACGTGGAAAGCGTGGTGGAGGCAATTGGCCATGGTAATGGGTAAGGTGTACTATCACATCTTGAAGGACCGTATGGGACAGTAAAAATAGAGGAGTCTGAAGCACCAGGCTGCGATGAGCCGGCAGTGCTACCTAAGCTGTGAGCTTGACAGCTGAGTCCCGGAGCGACATCTGAGTACACCGAATTATCTATAAATTGATGATATCTCAGTGAAATCAGCGCGGTGAGGGACACACCAGAAGCTAGGGCCAACGAGGCCGTTGATAACTCATTGTCCCACTTCGAGATGACATCTGCGTCGTTTATAAGCAGGGATCCTGTCAGTTTAGAGATGGTATCATACCGTCTTCAAGAACGGTGACTATTGCTCCTGCAAACGTTATCTGGCCGGCATATCCAAAACGTGGGTCTCTGACATTCATTACGTCCAGGACGTGTGATCGTTCTGGATCAAGACCAGTAAAAGCCAAGAGAGTGACCTGAAATCGCTAGTCTGAGACCAACGGGCATTGCCTAAACTGAAGAACAGGGCATACTGGCGTATCGTTCTCGTGGGGATCAAATGCATCTACTCTCATAAATCGACCCCAAGGCTCCTCGCAATCGACACACGCAGCATACAGCGCTCCGTCGGGTTGTGTAAATCCAACATAATACACTGCGACCGTGCTCACTGCCAAAAACTCGTTTAAGGAAGCTTACAACATAAGCGCAATCACGCACCTGGTAGTACCAACTCGACCCAATCTCCATACCTGTCCGAGGAGACAACCTCACTAACATCTCCTTCTCGCAGTGCTGAGCTCCATCCAGCCGAGAAAAGGACAGAGGGGTTATCAGAGCCGATCGTCACGTTCTTCAAGACGCCTGCGCCTAGAGACGAAAGTGGAAGGAGCGTCACAAAGAAAAGATAACCCAGAAGCGATCCGGAGAGCATGGGAATATTCGTCATGGGCTACCGAATAGAGATGTCCAGCATCCTACTGGGAGAAGAACAGGGAGACAAGGTCAGGGCGTGGAGAGAACTGTTACACCTGTTCGAACTGTCGTCTGGGGACACACAACATGGCACTGCAACGAATCACGATGCCCTTGGCGTTCCACTTGCGACCATCATGAGATGTCAGCACTTGTCATCCAATCCTACCAGTGCTCGTCGTAGGCGACGCCATTGGGGCACCGCCCACATCTTGATCAGGGACAAGATCATTCAGCTTTCGAGCGCCAGTTGCATATTCGCGGATTCGAATGCACTGTGGGATGCATTCACGTAAGTGTACACAATCGTACATAGATGTCTCGCTTACGAGAATAGAGACATCGCGTGCAATGCCATGCAGCATGCGGATACCCTCTCGCGATCAAGTCATCCCACTATTCCGCCCGCTGTCATGAGTCACAACCCAAACGGGAAAGTGTATGAAGCGCTGTGGCCGAGGTCTGTTCAGGAATCTACCACGGCACCGTACACGCGCGACGACAAGATGCAACACTCACTCGAAGAGGTCAGGAGGTTTTCCACGAGCAGCGACGATGATACAATCGCCGCTCGTGCATGCATCGAACACGTCCTCAACTGATTTTTCCACAGGATAATGAATTCGCTGCAGGTGAGGAAGATCATCTTATCGGAGTGCAGCAGTAACTGTAGACGGTCAATAAAGAGGTCAGATATTCGACCAAGTATATACTAACCTGTACCACAGTTTGCTAGGAAGTCGATTTTGAAGACATTGTCAGATCCGAAGATTTCACGTTTGCGCTGGCCTCCACCTACGTCTACGAATCAGATGCAGCCCCGATTGCGGCGAGAGACAAATGCGAACCCCTCTCCTTCCTGATGTCAGTTGCTCAAGCATCGCTTAGATGGGAGCTGTGTCCCCAAATTACGATCATGGTCTTTCCGTCCTGACGAGGCTAGCTATCTTGGTGAGCATCCGCACAAAATGGTCGTCCTTGCGTATGCCACAATCACTGCATGAGCAGTTGTACTCATAAACCGGCATCAGAACATAAACGATAAGTTGCAACCCATCGCGTTTTCTGTAAGCATCGTGTGCTAGTATTCCTCAGCATCCTTCACAACCAGCGCATTTATCTCGACAACAGACTGTTCTTCGAAATGAAGACCATAATGGCCATCTGTTTGCTCTCTGATGTAGGTCCGATGATTGAGAAGCAGATTTGAGATCGGGGATGACTTCGTTGTGAGAACTGTTGGTAGGAGAATATACCGGGTCACTTACTGATTGATTAGGATAACAGCACGGCACTCACTCACCTTCGGGAGCCCAAACTGAGTCTCATACGCATGGCGAGTCGTTTTCCGGCCAAATTTCTCGAGGCAACTGTACCTAGTACGCAGTCAGTCGAGAATGAATAGTGCGGGAACAATTATTTCACCTTTCTTCGCGCCTGTTAGATCTACCTGCTCCAAAAACTGGATGATCTGGTCTGCTAATGATACAGAGTGTAGAGATCCATCCCATAGAAAGGGATATTGTCCAGAGGTCCTATGCCGCCTTCATGACTCAGTCGTGGTGGTCCCTGAGATACTGGATAAAGGACAGCATGACTTCATTCTTCCACATCCACTTGAGATACCTTAGCGCCCGCCAGGTAAGAACACTAGGGAGTGACTAGCAGCGAAAGACACACCTCTCAAATACACTCAATGCATCGCGGGCCGAATTAGCGATCCCCTTTCTGCTTTGGTCACTATGGATGAACCTGCTTGAATGGTAAGACGTGGAACGTGAGACCCAGAAAGCCGCTTCACTTATTGATGCGGAAGGCGTCCGGTCAGTAAGCTTCATTGGCTACGACAGTAAAGCCCTTCTCTTCGACCAAACGGTTGGTCAAGTTAACACGGTGGGCATAGAACTTGTATGCCTCGTGGGGCCCGTTGCCGATGAGGACAACCTGCGCGTTTTGTGTTGTAACTCGACACCATGACGCGGAAGATAGTGTTAAAAGCTGTGCAGATGAAAGAGAACGTGTAGAATGGGTTTGTGTAGGTCGACGGAAACCGGACACGCTAAACTTGAATAGAGCGAATGCTGTGGGCATTATGAATAATGCGGAGTGTGAGAAGTTCACACATTCCAACGCGTCCCTTTCAATGTGGAGGCTGCGCATGTACATCGTCGAGCGTGGTGAGAAGCATAGCAAGCAATGTGGGCGAGCGGGGGGCGGAAGACTCGAGAGGGGAGCGGGGTCACCGCCAGCGACATATAATTAAGTAACCTGGCGTATTCATTCGAATAGGCGCCGGCTACCTCCCAACGCAGTCTTTCCCCGAATTTATATCCTAAGAATACCATGTCTTATCGTATGCGACCGAGAGTGCATTGATCGAAAGACTTGTCCCGAGGACGAGTGTCTGAGATGACACGAGATCCGACATGTCCACGAAACATCCTGTCGGTCAGTCGGATGCAAGGGCAACCGAAAGAGAGGATACTGACCGCGGGTTAAGCCATGTGCGAATAGAAGATATTCGGAGGATACGAAAACAAAGGGGGATGCGGCTTTCTACGCAAGGCAAACAAGTTTGACGTTCCAGAACGTAGATGATGGCCTATTCGCCAGGAGCAAACGTGGAATGCTCAGTTGCGGGACTGGCCGTTCTCGCCTGCGCAGACGTCGATCTCCGATTGCAATGAAGAAAGCAAAAAAAACTTCTATGTGCTTTTGAGGCGTTAACAGGGGCGAAACTCGACTGAGAGACTTGTGCCGAACTTGTGAGCATGGTACGACAGGAGGCTCTGTCCCACTTCTCGGGTGTACCTATATCGTGCGCGTAAGAAAGAAACATGGACAATTGAAGCTGGGACATTCTCGTCAGCGGCTGTGGAACGCGTCTAGCCAGTGGGCTTCGACGGCATCGGCAATGGAGCCCTTCTCTTCGGGCGCGCGCCTACTCCTAACGGTTGGTACGCGGGGGCGACAAGCGCAAGCCTTGGCTCATGGGTTCCGCACGACGTCCGCGCTTGAAGGACAAGATTGGACGTGTCGCGGAACTTGAAGGTTTAGCGAGTGTGGGCCGATTGCCGATGGAGAGGAACGGAACGAGGGTGAGGGTGAGAGGAGAGACGGAGGAGGGGAGCACAGCGAGATGTGTGATGTCGGAAGACGGGTGGTGGGGGAGACGATGACGACGACGACGACGACGACGACGAGGGCGGGGGCG
>NW_012133306.1:65416-99441 GCF_000313525.1 Fibroporia radiculosa | reverse complement strand
AGCCCTTTTTGAAGTGCACTATCCAGCACTCGAGGGAGGAGAGGCGGGGGGAGAGCATGCATAAGTCGCCCAAACACAACCGCAGACGGGAACGTCACACCGTTGAGACTGAGCTTGTTCACCGACCCAAATGTAAGAGTGACATGGAGGAATATTTGGGCGTGTAGTTGCCCACTCTCCCATTTGCAACGCCAGAGATAGAGAAACTTGACTCGGGGCAGCTTCTGCATCATGCGCACAGCAAACGACCCAAAGTTGCCAATTGACTGTTCTAGATCGAACGAGACTGTTTTGATGGCACCACATCGGCCGGTGTGCTCGAGCAGTGTATTTATCAGGCGACACACCTGCTTCTTATCCATGCGCCCCATGTCAAGTCTTTCATAACTGCGAAAGCGACATCGGGCATACCACCCACGACACACCTGGCCCAGTTGTGGCGTGTAGCGGTGGCTCCCGTCATCCGCAATGAGATCAATGATGTGCTCCCATAACTCTGTTGGAAGTTGGCTCGAAACCATGGGGCAAATGTCGCATAGTTGGCTATCCGTCCGCTCGGCGATGGATACGTCCCAGCACGACGCTCGCACGTTGCTGTCTATCCTGCATTCAACAAACCTACGCGCAGCAGAGGGGGGGTACTCACCTCCCTCAACTGTAGTAACGTTCTTCAACTCGTCTCTGTCTGCCGTAGAACGGAAATCTTGTGGGATACACGCTAGAAGGACGTCCATAGGGGGAGTTGCCATGTGCAGTAGTAGGTGGGTGGGTAAGATACACAATCTGACGTCCTCGACATACATCCAGCTATTATAGCTATGCACATAGGCTGTGAGCATCAGCTATGTGGTTCAACACCATGCGTTCAGAAGGGCTTCCTATCAAACCTTACCGCATTGAACCTAATAGCACATGATTGAAAGTGTATCTGAGGCTAGACGGGCCGTAAGTAAAACCAAAGCCATCATGGTACAGTCCCGCTGCGATGAAGCATTGTCTCAACTATACAGAGCTCGAGGACGAGAGGCGGAGATCTATGCAGTTCGCGGTCGACTGTGATCAACGATGGTACGTACGTAGCACATTCCTTAGCACACATCGGGCTGTATGTGTCTAGTCTCATACATATCGAGCATGGCCTCACGCTTACACTTGAACCGCGTCGCGAACATATTCATCGTCCGGTGCAACTTCTGCCGACAGTTCACTTGATCAAACCACAACTTGAATGGGTAATTATGAGGTTTGTATGTAACGTATAACCACAGGAGCATAGAATACATACCTCTCCGTGTAAATGCCTCGCGAGCCTGCAGAGAAACATGAAATCCTGTGACACTTGAGCTTTGCACACCTACATATGCTTGTCACGTCGGAAAGCAAGTATGTATCTTCTCTACGGTGAGCTGACTGCTAGGCGTTGCAAAAACACGGAAGCTTGAAGCGATATTGTTCAGCGCTCTCGACGGCCTGGTACGCCTGAATAAGTAGTCCCTGAAGAATGTGGCGAACAGCAGATCTGTTCTTTCCGTGAACGTCGGAGAAGACTTGAAATGTATCATTCAAGTTCATGCAGGGTTCACATCAATGTTCAGCGGGCCACGCTCCCTCACCATGTCTTTTACTGCAACATTGACTCGCGGATTGCTGCAGTGATAGTAGACAGGTGTTCATCCCCCTCACCGACACCAGCGACAGTGTCGACCATACGCGTTACGATCACTCCCAAGACCAAGACACAAGATTGGTGATTCAAAGGCTCACTGAGCGAAACCATGAGTCAAGCATCGAGATTATCCCAGGTCTTGGGAGGTGGGTCGTCGGTTGGAGCTCCACTTCATGCGATTGATTCGACGTCCGCCGACCTGCGCGTGTGTCCGCTGAGAGTGCTTACTGCGAACACTGGTGCCAGTGAAGAGTGTGCATCGGGGAAACTGGGCTTTGCAAAGAAACCACCATTTGTGAAGGAAGACACCCCGTGCGCCACGACCAGAAAGGACCAGACTGTCTTGATGGCACTGCATCGGTCGGGGTGCTCGACCAGTGTATTGATCAGTCGATACATCTTCTTCTTGTCCATCCGCCACATGCGCAGTCTCTCATAGCTACGAAAGCGATATCGGTCGTACCACCCACGACACACTGGGCTAAGTGTTTGCGTGTAGCTGCCGTCGCAGTCATCTTCATCCGCGATGAAATCAATGATCTGTTCCCATAACTCTGTCGGAAGTTGGCTCAAAATTATAGGGCAGATGTCGACGAGTTGCATACACGCCCGCTCGGCAATAGAAGCATCTCAGCACGACCGTCGCACATTGATGCCTATCCTGCATTCAACAAATCTACACATAGGAGAGAGGGGCCATTCACCTGCTCCAACTGTAGCAACGTCCTCCAACTCGTCTCTGTCTGCGACGAAATGGATATCTTCTGGGCTACACACTAGAGCGACGTCCATAGGGAGAGTTGCCTTGTGCAGTGGTGGGCGGGTGGGTAGGACACAGTCTGACCCCCTCGACTTGGAATAGATATTATAGCTGTCCCTAAACGCTGTGAGCGTCAGCTATGTGGTTCAACCCTATGCGCTCAGAAGGCCTTCTTATCGTATTGAAGAACCTAATAGCACATGACAGTAAGTGCATCCGAGCATGCACAGCGTGCTGTGCAAGACTAGCTCGTACGCCACAGTCCTGCTGTCATTACGCATTGTCCGAACATAGAGAACTCGAGCACGATCTATCCAGCTCGCGATCGACCACGACCCACGATGGTACGTACTTACGTAGCACATCCCTCAGCACGCATCCGGCTGTATGCGTCTATTCTCATACGTATCAAGCACGGCCTGGTGCCGGCTGTTCCACCTCAGGCGCGAACGTATGCATCGTCCGGTGCCAATCCTGCCAGCACTTGACTGAATCAAACTACAGCTTGAAGGGGCGATTACGGCGTCTGTATGTGACGTGTGGGCACAGGAGCATGGAATACATACCTCTCCACGTAAATCCTGCGGAGAAACATGGAGCCAATCAGCAGCTGCCGATCACCCATGTCTAGTCGGACGCTCATAATATTTAAGCTCCGAACACAATGAAAACCCGCTGTCTCCTGGGAGCTGTGTTCGACACATGTTTGCTACTCGACTTTTGGATATTACCCGCGGTGAAGTGCAGGAAGACCTGTGGACGCAACTTCCCAGAGACTCACCAGGGTTCTCGACTAGGGCAGTGCGCTATGCGCTCAGGAAGTGACCCAAGGGCATCAACATTCCCGGGCGACAAGTCCAGCTTTCAGGCGGCACTGTTGCTGCACCAGGCTACCAGCTAGGCGATATACAACAGGCTTTTGTATTTTCGAGAGGACGACTCGAAGTTCCTTTGCACGCATGGTCAATGGAAAATTGGACGGAGAGCGGAAGAACGCAGTGACTCCAACTTCGACCCGGGCGAGGAAGGCGTCGGGCCCATGTCCTTCAAGTTCGCGCCTCGCCCGTCATCGTAATACTCTTTCCTCGTACAAAGTCGACTTGCAATTCCACGCCTGTTTTCATCCTCTCCATATGAGGCTTTCGCTTTCTCCATGTAGCATAATATCCTCGGCTCCATTCCACTGGAACTAGTGGGTGCACCTTGGGTCAATCCACATTCCTCAGCAAACGCGTGCAAGCTCTCTGACGATTTTGCACCCCGCTTATCGAATAGAATGGTCATCACATGCAAGGTGCACAGGTGCATTGAGGTGGCCGACCGGGATACTCAGAAATAGCGTGCAGCCCTCGCGTATGTGAGAGGTGAGGGCAAATCACAGGGGGGTGCACGTACCTGATGGAGGAATCTTGAAATCTCGGTGTGTAGTCTCTTGTTTGAATACTGGCCAATGGTGGCAGGCGTGGAAAGTGCAACGCTCGACCGTCACGGCGAAGGTCATATTCAACGCGGCACAACGATGCAGGACAAACTCCATGCTCGCCAGCCTCACCCCGCATACCTACCCCCGACGCTATCTCAACATGTCCTTTTCGAACTGCGCGAGATTTGTTGTATTACGAAGTAATTCCTAGTCCTATGGTATCGTATAAGGGGGCTGCGTCTGTGCTGATACTTACCAGGAAGACGTGCATGTATGGAGATAGGGGCAGAAGAACTTTTCGTATACATTTGGTGTACATTCCACCATCCATATTGACTGCCAGTCTCTTCCAGTGCAAAGTCTTCCATTACCCTCGCCCAATTCCTCGTCCCACAATGTGTATGTGTCCTTGCCTGCTGGCTGCCTTGCGCTCTGAAAGCCCCCATTCTCCAGACATCGACTTGGTATGAATGTACAAGTACACCACGCACGCCGTCCGCTCGGCGCGTGCGCGTCTGACGCAATGTGCAGCGAAGCGCACAGCAAGGAAAGATCCTAGCGCAAGTAGGCAGTCCCAGTCGCAACATGTGGCTATTCAGATAATAGTACCCCGTCGAAGCGTTTGGTTCACGACGCAGCGGAATTTCATCGATTAACTCGTGGCCCACACTCGAGCTGGTCATCAACCAAGAAATGAGTGTGTTGTCTGCGCCTTCTGAGCCGATTCAATAGAAAGTGCAACCCCCAGAACCTTTCTGCGGAAGCCTTCATTTCTAAGACGGTAAGTACGGCTTATTTGCTCTTCTCGTTCTCGTCGATCTGATTCTAATGTCTGTACACACCTAGTATGACTGAGACCATTGTGCTCAGAGGTGGGTGGTATGGATATCTGTCCCGCGAGCGTGCCTTATTAATTCGTTTCATTGGTTCTCCAGGATTTGGTGGGGTGTCGTTTTCTTCCTTCTATGCAAGTACACTAGCAAGTCCTAACGTGTGTTGCTCCGGACGACAGAGATCCGCGAGGCGCTGTAGAAGCCTGTGTGTGTGGCACGTTGCGTGTATCAGAAAACACGCCCTATCGGCCACGCGCCCATGGGCATGCGTGCGGTGTATATTGTGTTATCTCTTCTGCTTCGCTGCGGAGTTAGAGTGTTGGAAATGAATGCATGAATGGCCGGGCACGCGTCTTCTCTTCGGACACTGCTCTGCGCGAATGTTGTGGCAGTCCGCACAGCAAAGAAATGTCCGTTTCCCCAGCAAGGAAAGACCTATTGTGCGAGGGAAGAAAGGCTAACTCAATTCAGCTCTCGCCTCTCCCATCCCTTTCCATAGCAAGCAAATTACAATTTGCTTGCTATGCCAACCATGATTCAATATCTAACCGTGCGCGCGCTTGTATGTGCTTCCAGGTTGTGATATTAGGTTCAATACGATAAACAGCTCTTCTCCAGACATCGGGGCTGTATGACCTGACAGCGAACGACTTATAGGCCGAGGAGTGGGCATCTGAGGTCCTCTCTTGCGCCCACCATATGCAAATGACGACTCCGCCTGCGACCTTACCTCTTCACCTCGATACACAATATGGCGAATCAGTACCTAGGCCAGAAGTCAATGGAAGGGAGGTACTCTGTGGAAATAAAGACAGGGAGCGCATGCGACACTTACAACATGCGGTATCGTTGAACATTGTAGGGGTAGACGACAAAGCTGAATCTTTAGGGTCTATGCCGAACACTGCCCCATTGGATGCTGATGTGTCGCTTGGGCATTCGATTCAGCTTCCAGTTGAATTGTGGGAGAAGGTGATTGACTATCTGGCGGATGGATGTCGGGGTGGCAATGGGAGCTGCAAGACATATGAAGCCAGGCTGCAAGTACTAGGAAGGGTGTGTCGGGGGTGGCATGCCCGATGCCACTTTCGTGTCCTAGAGAGGATGGATGTGTGGAAGATGGACAAGACAGAGGTCTATAGCCTGATCAGCTCACTGAAGCAGGACCCTGAGCGCTGCCATGCCATTACTAAGACAGTCTTATTCCATTTTCAGAGGGAGTCGATGAGCATCTTTGGGACGTTTGCTGTGTGCATGGCACAGAAACTGCCCCGAGTCAAGTGTCTCGTACTGTTGGGGTGCCAGTGGGACACTGGACAGTTGCATGCGCAGGTCTTTGTCCACATCACTCTCGCATTCGAGTCGGTCACTGTGCTCGAGCTCCAGGCGGTGCGATTCCCTTCTGCGGTAGTGTTTGGGTGGCTCGTGCGTGCGCTTCCGCGGCTGTCGTCCCTCAAATGCTGGAGCGTGTTCTTCGAGAGGCATGGCTATGTTGCGGGCCGAATCTGGGAATTGCATCCCCTCCGACTTGACGGCGCCGAAGTGCGGCACAGCGACGACGTCGTTGACTTCCTCGTCTTGATCGGCACACAACTACGCCACCTCGTCTGGCGTGATCTGAGCTCGGGAAAGTGCCAGGAGCTTCTCTCTGTGATTGCCGAATCGCTCTCATCCATGCACATAGACCTAGCTGATCCTTTGTCCTTTCGACGTGAGTCGTCGAGGCCATTTGTGGATGCAGTTCGAGGCCGGTTGACGTCTTCTAGAAATGTTTCCCTCAGGTTATCCACATAATCTCACCCCAGCTGTCAACCTGCGCGTCCTTTCGGTCTCTTCCGACTTCGAAGACTTGAATGGAATGGCAATGATTTTGTCTCGCTCTCGCCCGTCCCTTCCGAAGCTGGTCGAGATTACGATCATCTCAATCCCCCATCACACCGAGACATATTCCTCATCAATTATCCAGAACAAGCTCGATGAGGTCAAGACGGATTCGTATGCACTTCTTGACCAGGCTTTCTCTAGTCTTCAGTATCCCGTCTTACAAAAGGTCACCTTCGAGCTTCACTGTGTGACTCGGCGCAGCGAAGTGATGGAGGTGATATCCGAGGAGTCCTGGGAGAGTCACGTTGCATCAAGGCTTCCTGCTCTGCATGCCAGTGGACGACTTGTGTGAGTAAAGATTTGCGTGAACCCCACATTGCTTCCATCTGTACTCACCCTTATGCTAGGTGCTCTGTGTCTGTTTTAGTGCATAATGATTTGGAATAGTTCTCGCAATGTACTTCTGGCTTCCATTCCGCCATCTCCGGAGACTTGTTGCTTTGTCCATCGTCATGGCGCCGTATCTGCGTGATATAACCACGTTCGTGAGAGCTACCCACGTCATGTTTTACCCACTCCATTGCGAGAAGTCGTAATCCGTGGGCTACGTAAGTATTCCTGCTTTTTTCTTTGTGCAGCCCTTGATCACTCCACTCGCCCTCACGCTTCGTGCCGCAGTTCATGCGATCGCCGGGCTCTTCGAACGCGCGGTCTTTGATCTCCCTTGGTGCCTCAACCTGCTCCCTGGCCGCTTCAACACTCAATCTTCGCTCACATTATGATCCCATCCGTGTGCGTGATCGTATGCGGCTTCTGCGTGTTCAGCGCGATACAGTTTGATAGGCAACACGAGTCACCAGCTGTCATGGTCGCGGGACCTGAGGGAGACCGCCGCTCTACCTCTTCCTGATATATGATACGACGAGTTGATGTCCGGACCAGAAGTTGAAGGAGAGGAGATGCATAGTGGGAATAAAGACAGTGAGTGAGCACAACACTTTCAATATGCACTATTGCTGGACTTCATAGGAACGGATAGAAATGCTCAACTCTTACATGCTGATCATGAATGCTCCCTGCCGAAGATTGCTCGACCGGGAGTTGGTGAGTCCCTTGAGAATTCGATCCAACTTCCCATTGAATTATGGGAGAAGGCGATTGTACATGCTTGTATGCGGCTTCAGCATATTGAATGTACAGTCAGCGCGACAAGGTTTGATAAACAGCGTGAGTCGACTAACATAGCTGTAGGGTCGTGGGACCTTAGAGAGGGCATCTTATAAGCGAACTAGAGCAGGCACCTGGGGCAGTGCGTGCCCACCCTTGCCTATCGTCTGCGGATGTCGTCTTCACCTGCTACTGCACCTCACATGCGATCTGATGAATTGGTGCCTGGACCAGAAGTCAGGGGAGACGAGATGCATGATATAAATGGTAAGTGTGTCTCATTTATAACGTGGATTATCATTAGCTAGACTTTGCAGGAACCCCAGGAACTGGTTGCATAGTGCAGCCTCTCGGGTCTGTTTCGCGCGTCCCTTCAGCATTGAATCCAGATTCCAACTCAAGCACGGGAGACTACTGTGACGTTTATTCCCAATTTCTTACACGGAAAGCGCAGATCCCCGGACATTTCCTCACAGGCACTATTGAGCATTCGATCCAGCTTCCCATTGAAATATGGGATAAAGCGATTGATTATGCGGTGGAGGACACGCATAACGGAGCCTGGTTACGAAATTTGGGGTGTGTGTGTCGAGGGTGGTATGCCAGGTGCTGCTTTCACGCCCAAGAGAAGCTGGAGGTGGAGTACACAAACAGAACACAAGTTTATCACCTGGCCAACACGCTCACAGAGCGCCCCGGACGATGCCGTGCCATTAGAGTGGTCTCATTCTATTTCTTCAAGAGGTAGACTGACGGGTTTGGGTTGTTTGCTGTGTGCTTGGCACTGAAGCTTCCCCAGGTCGACACCCTCAGCTTCAGATGTGGGGTCTGGAGGCCTTATCAACTACATCCGCAAGTCTTCATCCATGTGACTGTCGCATTTGGGTCAGTCAAGGTCCTCACGCTTGAAGATATGATGTTCCCTTCGGCGTTAGTGTTTGGGCAGCTTGTGCGTGCACTCCCCCAACTCTCCTCCCTCACGTGCCGGTGGGTGGGCTTCAAGAGCAGCTACGATGTTGTGGGCCGAATCTGGGAGCTGCATCCCCTCCGACTCGACACCGTCCAAGTGTGGGACTACGATGACGTTGTCGACTTCTTCGTATCGCGCGGCGCACGCCTCCGCAGTCTCTCCTGGAGTGGGGCACAGCCGGATATTTTCTCGAAGCTGGTCACTGCGACTGCCGAGTCGCTCGTATCCCTGCACATTGGTCAAGTGCATGTTTCCTCCAAGGATCGTGAGTTACGGGCCGTTTGTTGATGACACAGTACATTGACGCCTTTCAGCTATTCCCTCAGGCTTTTACATTGATCTCACGCCTGCTCACGTCAACCTACATACCCTGTCGATTTCCTCCGACGTCGGAGATTTGGACGGAGCAGCACACATTGTGTCCCGCGTGTCTCTTCCCAGGCTGAGAGGTCAAGATCACGTCAATGCTCTATGACAACACTTCGTCCGAGTCAGTTGTTCAGAGCAAGCTTGATCAAGTCGACAAAGACTTCTATACACTGATCGACCAGGCTCTCTCTGGTCGCCAATATCCCTGCTTACGAAAGGTTACCTTCGATTTGATTTTTCCGATTTTGCGTAGTAATGTGATAGGTGTAATAAACGAAGTCTCTTGGGAGCGTCAACTTTCGACAAGGTTTCCTGCTTTGCATTCCAGTGGGCGACTTGTGTGGGTAAATTTTACATGCACCGTGAATTGTCTCTGAACTCCCCCCATTTTTTTTTCTCCCGATGCTCACTCGTTTTCAAGGTCTTCTGTATCTGCTCGGGTACACGGAGGGTAACAATATTCGCATTTTTCCTTGGTTCCGGTTTCACCCCCGAGATTTGTTGCTGTATCTACCCTCATGGTGTCACTGCTTCGTACTCATCTATAGGACACTGTCAGTCCACGGACACGTTGACGTGTCCTGTTCCATGACTTATCCTTATCCCTCAGCAACCGTTCACATTCTTGCAATCTTACTAAATCATCTACGCGGATATATCTGATGTCATTTGTCAAGGTCACCCGCGGAACAAGCTCGGTAGTGTGGCGCTGAAGCGTCCATGCGGCGCAGCCGTACCGGTTTAAGCAACACACGTACTGTAATGTCGTGCAGACTATATGCCCTGCTCTGAGTATTTGCATATTAGGGACCGTCTAGATTCTTGCCACCGGCAGAAGCCTACTTGCGTATATGGCACTTCACGCGCATGAAAGAGAACGGGTAATCGGATATCCCACCGTCTCTCTCGGTTGACTGCTTAGTTAACGGATGAGTCTGCTATCCGGGCCCTGCGCTGCTTTTGCGAGGATATCGATAATCTTATAATATGATAGTATAGTCCTTCGCAGCCCTGGTCGCTCTAGTTGTGTGCAAGCTTGTATGCGATTCCACCAAACCATGAATTACGTAGTAGGCGCCAGTGCCATAAACTTTTAACATTGAAACTTGAAACTTGAACCATATATTGCGCGATCTTTGCTAATATATCCTCTTCCTCCTCCTCACGACCAGAACCATAGGTCCCGAGAGGACACCTTTCACAGGCTGAACCATCATCGCATCGTGCGCCTTCCTCTTTTTCACCATCTGTGAAATCATCTGTGAAATCATCTGTGACCCTCTTCGGTTTGCTATACAACAAATTGGTTTCCGACTCGGCAGTCGAAGGAGGGGATATGTGTGACGCAAACGGAGATAGTGAGTACGTGCCATTTTTGCCACACGCAGTACCGTTGGACTTAACAGAGTCGGACAGCATAACGCCGTCTTTCGTGTCAATCCCAAATATCGCTCCACGAGTCTCTCGAGCATTCGATCCACCTTCCGCTTGAATTATGGGAGAAGGTTATTGATTATCTGGCGGACGACTGGAGGGATGAGGATATGTACGGAGCCTGGATGCGAGAGCTGGGGAGGGTGTGTCGGGGGTGGCACGTCCGATGCCGCTTTCGTGGCCAGAATCTGCTGGATGTTCACAAGGATATGGACAAGACGCAGACATATCGCCTGATAGACACACTGAACCAGGACCCCGACCGGTGCCGTGCCATAGAGACAATCTCGTTCAGCTTGGTCAAGACGTCGGTTGGCATATTTGGATCGTTTTCTGTGTGTATGGCCATGAAGCTGCCTCGAATCGAGCTGCTCAGACTCCAGTGGTGCGAGTGGGTGGCTGGGCAGCTGCACGCACAGGTGTTCGTCCATATAACTCTCGCGTTCGGGTCTGTGACCATGCTCCATCTCAACTTCGCGACATTCCCTTCTGCTTTGGTATTTGGGCGGCTTGTGCGAGCGCTCCCCTGCCTTTCCTTCCTTAGATGCCATCATGTGAGCTTCGAGAGGCCCTACAATGTAGCAAGCATTGTGCAAGCGCGGCGTCCCGTCCGACTCGACACCATCCATCTGATGGACAGCGATGACGTTGTCGACTTCCTCGTGTCGAGTAGTACACATCTCCGCCATCTCTCCTCCTATGAATTAAACCTGAGTAAGTGCTCGGAGCTGCTCCCTGTGACTACTGAGTCGCTCTCGTCCATGCACATCGAGCTAGAGCGAATTGGTCCCAGAGAAGGTACGTTGCCAATATCATTTGTTGAGCGGTATCGGCTGATGTCTTCTCTGGACGTTGTCCCAGCCTTTCCAATTGATTTCACCCCAGCTGTCAATCTACGTATCTTGTTGCTTACTGCCGAGCTCGAAGACATGGTTAGGGCAGCAAATATCTTGTCTCGCGCGTCTCTTCCCAAACTGACCGAGGTCACAACCACGTTAACGCTCTACGATGCCAGATCGTATTCATCAATTGTTCAGGACGCGCTCGATAAAATCGACAAAGACCAGTATGCACGGATTGACGAGGTTCTCTCCGGTCGTCAATACCCCGCCCTACAAAAGGTTGCTTTCGATCTCGTCTCCTACGTTCCACGCAGCAAAGTAAAGGATGTCATATCCGAAGTCTCCTGGAGGAGTCAGCTTTCGTCATGGTTTCCCGCGCTGCATGCCAGTGGACGGCTCGTGTGAGTAAAATATGTCGTGTACTCCAAATTCCACCTTACCTCTACTGGTACTCACTTGTATCCTAGGTCCTCTGTGTCTGTTCGGGTATATGTGGGGGAATAATGCTCACAATTTCAATACGCCTAGCGCCAACGTGTATGACCCTGTACGACATCTACTTGGTTCCGCGAGGCCCTATAGAAGTAGGAGCCCATGTGTGTGCCCCGGCGCACATATCGGAAAACACATGCAAACATATATAGGCTCGTGGGCGTACTATATGCATTGCATCGTGTCCTCCCAATCCAAAACACGGTTGAAGAGCCATGGTCGGGTCTATGATGTGGGCCTTGCGCTACGCTACATTTGCGAGGATAGTACTGAGGCATGGCTGGACTCGTGCATGCCGTTATGTGCGTACGAACATGCGGTTTCAGCCTGCCGAATTACTTCATTGTGACTAATTGCCGAAGTTTGTTAGCCGAATATCCACCGGAAACTGGCCGCGAAAGATCCCACGGCGGCTGGATTGTACATGCAAGGAATACTGCAAAAGGGCCGGCCAGAGGCTCCCGATGTGCCACGCTTGTTGTCTGAACATGATGTTCAATGTCTGGGCTCCGAAAACTGAGAGAAATTTCGATCTCTCCCAGTCTATGTCCGGTGCATGTTTCGCGTTCGGACACCATGCTTTGCCCATGGTGAGCACGTGTTAGATCACGTGGTGGGTCGTGGCTCCCAAGAGAGAACACTTAAAAGCAGGTTGGGTATTCATATACTTCTCTCCGCTCAGCGACCGCAGATGTCATCTCAACCTGTGACCCCACCCCTTGGTATGCCAGAAGAACCAGTAGTCGAACCCGGAGCGCCGTCCTGGAATGCTCCTATCCCTGAGCGAATGCTTGCCCAACTATTAGACATTTGTCCTGTGGTGTCGCGCTCTCTTCCAATCGAATTATGGGATGAGGTGCTTGGCTATGTGTCGTACGATTGGAGATGCGACCTCCGGACCCGCGGGTCGCGAGAAGCCCGGCTGCAAAAACTTGGGAGGGTGTGTCGGGGATGGTACGCCCGATGCCGCTTTCTTGTCTGGGAGGAGTTAACTATGGCTTCCTATGTCAACAACAAGACGCAGATGGATCGCCTGATCAAAACACTGGACGAGCAGCCCGAGCGGTGTCGTGTAATCAAGGCGGTTTACATCCGTTCGGAATTCCTCTCCGGGGGCCTCCTTGGGCCGTTCGTTGCGTGCATGGCACAGAAACTACCCCGAATACAATCGCTTGAATTCAGACGCTGCAAGTTGGCGGCAGAGCAGCTGGGCGTGCAAGTCTTTCGCGATGTGACTCTTACATTCGGATCGGCCACGGTGCTCAAGCTCTTCCGTGTGGATTTCTCTTCTGCGATGGAGTTCGAGATGCTTGTACGCGCGCTCCCGCGGCTCGTCTCCCTCACCTGCGATGAGGTAGACTTTAAGGATCGTCGCAATGTGGTGGCTACTGTCGGAGCGCTACATCCCCTCCGACTCGAGACTGTTGATCTGTGTGGTTGCGATGATGTGATCGACTTCCTCATGTCGACCGGTGCCCGCATCCGCCAACTTTTCTGCATTAGCGCAAACCTGCCTCGGACGTTCTCGAAGCTGTTTGTGGCGATCGCCGAGTCGCTTTTGTTCCTGGATATGTATGGCATGTATTCCAGGTTCGATGATGGTATGTTGCCAAGGCGGTTCATTTATCACACAGTGCTGGCTGACATATCGTCCCTCAGGACCCCCACTTCTTTCCCCACTTGTCAATCTGCGTACCTTGTCATTCCTTCCCAAAGATATGAGACATGTTGTCCATGTGCTGTCTCTCGTGACTCTTCCTAAGCTGATCGAGGTCACAGTCAGAATAAGGGTACTTGATATTCTACAACTTCCTCGCAAGCTTGATCGTGACTGCTGTACATCAATCGACAACGCACTCTCTGGCTCTCAATATCCAGCCCTGAAAAGGGTTATTTTTCATGTCGTCCTTACCGAGCGGGGCGATCCACAGACAATGTACGAGGACTCCTGCGCGCGTGAAATGTCATGCAAGTTCCCTACACTGCACGGTAGTGGACGGCTTAGGCGAGTACTTTACCGCATATCAACGCCGTGACCTTGCTCTAAATTCCACGTCGTTTCTACTAGGACTCGTTCATATTTCTTTAACTATGTCAGAAGCGAGTACTGAGCATTGCCCCGGCTTCGGATTTTTAATATATACATCCACCATGACAGCATTACTCTCCGCTCATCAATTAGCGGAGGGGTGGGTGGAGGGCCACGAAGAATGGAGTGTGGGCATTGGTGGCACTGATGCATACGAGTACGCGAGAGGTAAGCTCAGCAAGCGTCAGGCCTGTGGGGGCCTGTTTGCTTAGAGAGCGTTAGATGAATGAGCTCAAGTGGCTGCGAAGCCGGAGCTGGGTTGTGTCGGGTGCGCTGCAGAGTGTGTGGAAGCTATCCTTGTCATGGAGAAAGAATTTTGAGGAGCCAACGAATAAAATTTGGAAAGAATAGTCGGAGAAACCGCTTTTCATGAGAGGGAGACATTGGTGGCATCGTGGATATGTCTCAGGCTGGAACTTGGTGGAACTTGAGCCTTGGTGATCTGAGTGCTTTGAGATATGTATGCGATGGGGTTGTCGCATGCAGTCGTTTCCTCACTGCCAGATGTTGATGGGAGCTTTGTGCGAATTTATGCGATGAATTTGAGGCAAGTCATGTTGTCTTGACACTCTGGTTCAGAATATGAGGACGACATGGCGATTCGAATTTTGGACGATGGATGTACTTAAAGTTATCGCACTGTGATTCGCAAACGCGTCGACGCGCGCATCATATGACCGAGAATGATTGAACCGCACGCTAGCCGGTGTGCAGCGGTATCAATTCAATTATTGGGTGCCTATCCTTAGGATTATCAACGTTTCTAACTTCTAATGCGGAGATCAATTCGATGAAACGGCATTGTTATCAACACTATTATAGCCTGGGTGTAGCCGTCTGCGATGCGTTTCACGCTGGAGGAGGATACATATATTAGCAAAGACCGCAAGGTTTGTGCTCGGAGTCACTGAGGCGCCGGAGACGAGTCTGAACTTCCGTCCTCGTTTCACACTTTGTTTTAGTATAATACTCTTTCAGATATACCTGCCATGTAGCTTGATCCCTCACTGTTCGTCCCCTCACATTTACCGCAGAACGTAAGGCAGTATGGCCAGCGCCGCGGCGATCCTCTGCGCCTTGCTCTTGATTGCGTTCGTGCGGGCGGTCGTGCAGAGGAAGACAGATCCCGTGTGTTATCTTCCCTGTTCACCAGCTACTGGAAATCCCTGACTATGAGCTCGCAACACAGATATATCGTATCCCGACCGTAGGCGGGTCGTCGGCCCCTCTCCTCTCATATAGGACTGCCTTCAACTTTCTCCTTCATGCGAAACACCTCATCCAGGAGGGATACAGCAAGGTATGAATCCATGCCCGCATTCAGGGACATGCGCTCATGGGCATCGTTCAGTACCCGATCTTCAAGGTTGCAATGTTCAACCAGTGGATCGTGGTCGTCAGTGGTGCAGAACTGAACGAGGAGTTGCGCAGAATTCCTGACGAGGACATGTCATTCTTTGAGGCTGCCGAGGAGGTGAGGCACTGCACATTTCTATCTGAGAAGTCGTATTGAAATGACTGTCGGATGACCGAAGTTGGTCCAAGCGAAGTATACCATCGCTCCCGAAAGGCACGAGTCTCACCTCACGGCGATTCGAAACCAACTCACGAGGAATATTTCGCTTGTGCTGCCGGATATGATCGACGAGATCACAACTACGCTCAAGGAGCTTGTACCGGCAAAAGGCGACGGCAAGTCTCCTTGGAACAGTTTTTGACAATCTCCACTTATTAATCGATAGAATGGGTCGCTGTTCCGGCCCTCGAATCCGTGAGGAGTATCGTGATGCGTACGACTAACAGAATCTTTGTCGGGCTCCCCCTGTGTGAGTAGGGTGGCGGTGCTCTACGTTATTGACTTTATCGTCTGAGACCGCGTACATCAGGTCGGGATCCCGAATACATCGAGATAGTGACGACCTATTTGGATGGTGTCATGAAGGGCTGTGCAATCCTTTTTCTCTTGCCAGGTTTCTTGAAACCGTAAGTCTTTGTTAGCTTTGAAGAAGGTAGACATACTGAATGACTCATTATTGAAACCGGTATAGGTTCGTCGGGCCTATACTACCTTGGGTAAAGAGATCGATTCGACGCCTGTACCCAGTTTTGGCCCCCACGGTCAAAGAGCGAATAAGACAGCTCGAAGAGCATAAGAAGACGTCGGTAAGCATTTGCGTCATTGCTTCGGGCTACACGTCTTGGTGCTGTGCAACATCTAAGCACGCTGTCAGGAGGACCTGACGATGTGGACGCTCGAAGAAATGGCAGACTTCAAGCAAAGAGATCCGATTGAGATATTAACGCAATGTACCCTGTCATCCAACGCTGTGGCGCTTCATACTACGTCCCTTGTGCGTATATACCAGCGTACGTCTTTCTGGGCTAACATTCTGCGACTTGGCCTAGACAATGGCTCATGCACTGTACGATCTGGCTGCCCATCCCGAGTACATCAAGCCTTTGCGTGAGGAAATTGAATCAGCTATCAAACAGGAAGGCTGGACGAAGGCCGCAATGGGCAAAATGTGGAAGGTCGATAGCTTCTTGAAAGAGTCATCGAGAGTGCATGGAGTTACTGTGTGTGCGTCGTTGCTATTCTCAATGTCTCTCGACTAGCGAATTACTGAGCACCTTATGGCTACTTGTAGTTTCTCTGATGCGCAAGGCGGTAAGGGATCTGACGTTATCTAACGGGACATCCATCCCCGCGGGCTGCTTTGTCACTGCAACGACAACATCTACGCACATGGACGGCGAGCTCTACGACAGACCTGAAGCCTTTGAACCTTTCCGCTTCTCTGATAAGAGAGCACAGGAAAACGAGAAGACTAAAAATCACTTTGTTACCACTTCATCGGGTTTTCTGCTTTTTGGCCATGGCAAACATGCCTGGTGAGTGAGCATTTAGCGGTGTTCGTGTATTGGAAGTAGCATGCGTCATTTCTCATTTTCTGTATGTCAAACAGCCCCGGTCGATTCTTCGCAGCGAGCCAGCTCAAGCTTATATTGATCATTACCGTCCTCTCTTACGATATTAAGTTTGCAGATGGAAAGCGGCCAGAGAATGAACTCATGGCCACCACGATCTTTCCTAGTAGGAGTGCAAAGATGATGTTTAGGCTACGACAGGATGCTCCTGTAGCATTGTAGACTATTCCAAATCTGTCCACTTTACAAGCACTTACTACGTTGACTTGATACTAACTTACTTTATTCTGTCGTGTTCAACTAGTACGTTTGTTTCTTGATCAGTCTCTCTGCCCCCCCTCAACAGACCGATCAGGAGACTGGGGAGCTGCTTGCGCAGGTCTTCCTTCATCTCACATATGGGTCAGCCATTCTACTAAAGCTCTTGGAAATGATGCTCTTTCTGCAGCTGTCTTTGGGTGGCTTGTGTCTTAACCTCCCTCTTATGCAAGGATGTGCGCTTTGAGATGTACCGTGACATGGTAGGCCGAATTTGAGTGCGGCATTCTCGCCGACTCGACACCGTTGAAGTGTTGGACAGCGACGAATCACATCCCACCGCACTTTAATCCGCTGCTTCTGTCGCAATGGCATCGACAATTTATTCGACTAGTAGCACTGTCGGTTCAGGGACATCCATGTCTCATACATATCTCGCCTTTGGCAGTCGTTCAAACTTGCAAAATATTTCATGTTCCCCTCGCCGTCATAGTGTTCTCTATGCTTGCGCTCTGACTGCTTACATTTGTACAGTAAAGAGTGTGCTGATATGTATGTATTCACCCAGCTCTTTTGATGATTGCAATCTATGCAATTCATGGCAAAGTGTGAACGGGTATATGAAACTAACTGAGATTTTGAAGACCGAAACGAAGCCTGTCTGTCTTGTGCGGAGTCCAGAATGCAGAGGATATGCCATCACGCTACAGTAGTATACCGTGAATAGCTGGTGCCGGTCTGCATATGCACGAGGATTCTTCAGGCGTATTACAGAAGTGCCAATCAATTGCTCATTAGGCAAAATGAATCCCACCTCGGATTCGAGAAAATGATCTGCAGAGTGGCAGCGACACCTGGCAGTAAGGTCCAACAGATATCCCTGCATGGAACGATTATCATAGTTGAGCGCTGTGTGCGGTCGCCACTGCAAGGCATGAGTGCACTGTCACGGTTTAAATGACCAGAAAGAAAGCACTCGAAGATACCTCTGACGATCGGCGGAATAGCAAATCATACATATGAACCGCACTACCGAAGACTTCTGCGAAAAACACGACTCTAAGATCAGAGGGAACGCACAGTTCAGAACGCCTGTCCATCCATGACAACTTACTGCTCGCATCCTAGTGCCATACCAGCTGTTCGTCTGCTCTCTGCCCGTTGCGCTTCCTCCAGCACCATCCCTCACGTTCTAGACATCCTCATTCCGGACCTCCAGGAGAAGAGATTGATCTCATAGATAAATTTGAAGATTGAAATTGAATAGGTGAGTCCTGGATTGCAACATTCACTGGTGCATTTCTGATCAGTGACCCCGCACCATGCAGCCTGTCCATGTCAGGGCTGGCATCGCGGGACACACGGAGGGCACTTCCTGTGTAAAATGACCGTGCGAGATCCAGTACACGGCTACGACCGTATGCTCCAGCGTTGAGGCTGAAGACTATGTAGTATGCGGTCATTGGTAGACAAGGACTCGGATGCATCGATGATGGACAAGCGCACCTCAGCCCAGGAAAGGAAATGGCGGCCGTCTGCGCTAACCCGTGTTCGGCCCTTTTGTTTTGTTTTGTTTTTGTTTTGTTTTTGTTTTGCTCCTTTTATTGTCCTCGAGGGCCTGGCTCTATGTAGACAGAAAGGTACGGTACATATACGGGCGTGACATGTTCGGTTTCGAAACGAATACACTGGGCGCGACCTGGGGAGCAGGGTGTGTCGGGGCACGGCTGTAGTACACTGAGTGGCCGAGAAGTTAGTAGTAACATGAACACCAAAAATGAAGAGGTATTACAGTACACTATTGGTGCGGGCGTGGCGAGTCTGCGAACCCGCGTTCAGCTCATGTAAATTGAGGATAAATAGAGAGAGAGAGGACAAGGCGAAAGGGAAAGTAAAATAAAAGAAGCAAGAAAAAGGGGCCCGCCAGTGAAGGGTGGGGCGCGGCCGGTACGGTCAGGTAGCCCTGGGTACAAGGGTTGGTCATTTAATGGATCCGAAGACGTTTCTGAATCGTCCGGTGGCCTGAATGTATTGCATGAGCGGTTTAGTCGCGCCCGGGTTGGACAGCAAGGTACGCATGGAACTCGCCCTCCGTTCGATGCTCCGTTGCAGGGTGATGCGCTGGATTCGGTACATTGGGCATTCGAGTAGGTAATGGCGTACGGTCTCCGGATGGCGACGGCATGTGGGGCATCTGCTTGTGTCAGCCTTCTTCATGCGGCAGAGGTGGCGATGCAGAGGGGCGTGCTCGGTGCGTAGTTGGATCAGGAGGGTGGCCTGGCGTCGAGGTATCGCTGCCACCATTTGGCCGAACTGTTTGGAGGGCACGTCGGGGTCGGTGCGACGTAGCCGTTCAGCGCGGGGAGAGGCCTTCTATTCTGCAGCTGCCTCTGCTACTAGCTTCTCCTTCGCCGTCTGTGGCACCTTTGTCACCGATTTTGGGAGGGGCTTGTGGAGGCATGCCGGGAGACGTCTCATGGGGCTGCCATCCCCCTTCGCTGCTCGCTTCGTATGCTCATCCGCGAGCTCATTTCCTGATATTCCATAGTGACCTAGAACCCAGCGTGTTGTGAGTGAGATACTCAGGTGGCGGCGGTGCAGTGCCTCTACTCTTCGATGAAAGGCATCAAGCAGGTAATGTCCTGGTCGAGGTGCACGTCCCCGTGCTGCGTAAAGGGCATCCGCGTTGTCAGCGCCGCATGATGCTGTCCGCGCAGACAGTGCTTCAATGATGGAGCAGTTCCACCCCCAAGATCATACCTACAATCTCCGCCTCGTACACGGTGTGACTAGTACTTGGGGCTAAGTAGAAGCGGAGTATAGCTACCGGGGCCCAGCTGCCTGCCTTGAACAGTACAGCTGATGCTCCTACCCCTCCATCAACGTCAGACCCATCTGTGTAAACGCACAGTCCCGCCGCACTTGCCGAGTTCGGCCTTTTCGTCTTGCATACTGCAGCATAGTCCCTTCTCTCGGACGCGACTCTTCTCTACACTTGTCCAATGGCACCCGCATCTGTGCTTCTGGTCAATCATATTCTCTTTGTGGAGGACTAGCAAACGGGGTTGATCAATCTTACAACAGGATCGTATTCGTGAACTGAACTCGATCCCCAAAGGGCTCTGCAGCAATTCGATGTTGCGCAACTCCACCACAGCTGCTTGACGGTAGATGTAGTTCAGGTGCTCAATAGATTGAAGACGGATAGGGAAGAGAGGATACGCTGCGCGTCAGAAGGAGCTGGCCAGCGTACTAGGCGTCATGATGCGTGCTCGCGGGGATAGACAAACAAGGGAAGCGTGAAGATGGCAGTAAGCTGCGTACTGTTCCAGCGGTTGAAATGTCTATTTACGTCTTCCCGTTCGACTGACGAGACGCCAGACAACCCACATTACTCGGAGTAGCACTGCTCACTTCTGTCAACCCGTACTCAAAGTACTGCTTGTCCTTCCCTCGCACTCTAGCTCCACATACTTTGGCTTGTTCGTATCCACGACAAATCGTTATAACCTCAGGTCCCACGCTTATCCTAAATGCAACGTCCTTGGGCTATCTGGTAATGCTAGACTTGATCTGTTTTCTGGGGTTGACGACTTATATAGGACCAGGCAGCTGCCCATCCGCCTGCGGGAGGTGGAGGTATTGTATACTACCAAAAGTATTTTATGCTAAGCACTATCCTGTCCTACCCTTCCCGGAGATTGGATGGGCAAGAGGTTGCGTTGGAACATTCAATTTCTTCGATATTTCAGGATGTTCACCGAGATTCAACGGGGACCCTTGGACAACACGTACATCATAACTAAACGCCATGGAGATGGACGTCGCTGTAGGAAATGGCCACAGGTGCCACTGGAGGAGGCATCTTGTTAGTACGTGACATAAGGGGTGACTGGCCTAGCTCAGAAGAGATTCGACCCCTTGTTCCCGAGCGTCCTGTGCTAAGGAGTGTCAGGATAGCACTCCAAGATTTGCATGTACAGTGGTACAGCACTGGAAGCGGTAGTATTGCAGCGTAGAACGCTGTCACTGGTTTTCGGGCACAGAAACATGAACAATATGAGTCGCTAGTTGGGGAGTCTCCTTTTTGTTCGGAGGCTCAACAATAGCATCACAATCAACACTGTCAATCTGTATTGGAGCGAGAACGGTTGCTCCGTTAGCTGTTGATCCTAGCTCTGTGATAGCACCATACTTGCCGCGGAGAAGTGCGCCTGCCTTGAGTCGAATGTCTGGGGGCGTCTAGGGGCATTCATTGATATTCGCAAGGTGACAGAGCAGCCGGTTTTCACGGTGTATGATGAGTGTCCTGGTTGCTTCGGGGAAGTGGCGACAGTAATATTTCCAGCGGTTTGATTTGTCCTCGCATTTACTGACTTTGATAAAGTGAGCAGCAAGAAATGTTGGGAGACTCATGATGGACTGTAGTAGATAGAGCAATCCAGTGCTGAACTACAAACGATATGTTCATTAAGCCACAACTCGGGCTCAGCAGTGGCCACTTTGGCCGTCGTCGATGCTCTCCACCTAATTCATCTGCCACCCCCTGCCACTGACCAGTGCGCTGCCAGCTGGCACTTGCCGTACCAGCAGGTGGCAGGGCAGCCTGGCAGCGATCTGCCAATAACGCTGTTGGGGACGCAGAGAGCTAGCGCCGCAAAAGTTGTAAGACGGCCAAGAAAGGAAATGGAGGCCAAGCACGCATCGCGGTTTCAAAATTTTCTTCCTTACTACCATTAACCACACTTCGTCTGAGATCTGAACCCCTAGTCTCTTCCTCTGTAAACACTATCCTCACGCCCGACTCTTCCATTAATAGTCCTTTTTACGCCTTGTCTCACCATGTTCCTTGCTACCAACACACGCAGGTTGTCCGTATGTGGCATTCATTTAGGCTCGATTCGTGGTATTTATTCGTAAATCAAATTGAATACGCCCCATCCCGGATCTTGGCGGCGAACAGGCCCCGACATATCCTCCTAGAGCTCAGAATCAAAATCATTGGTGTCCGCGCGACTTAACTCAGACTAGCTCAAATGAATGCAACTTTGTTCGTGCCAAAGGGATGATCCTGAAGTCAGAACAACGGAGGGCCCCAAACTGGGTTAAGAGCGGCCACAATCTCGTGATCTGACGCATTGCCAGTGTCGTGTAAACTAACCACTCGCCATAATAAGGTATCAGAGCTTGAGTCTGACTGTCAAGCTGTGTGTAGAGTCTACTCCACCTCAGCATGACAAGTATTCCCCGAGATTATACTCTGATTGAAACCAGCTTGTATCGTATTGTGAACTTACTTGACAGCCCGGAATTTGTACTCAGGTTGCATTGAGTGCATTACTACGGGACAAGCTTGACTTGTCAATTTGTGGTCCACGCTCTTGGTCAGGTTTTGCCGATGCCAATGCAGTGTACTTGATCTTATACCAATATTCGAGCTGTATGTACGTATCCCATGCTCCTGATGAGTGGACTGAGCGACCTCGTCATCATATCCTCCCCACACCCTGTGTCCACTCACACATCTGTCCTATAGGCTCGGTACTTAACATTGTGGCGCATGGTGCATCTGTTGACCGCGCATGTTGCTACCTTTAGCAGCGGAATCAGGTCGCTTTGTCAGTATACTCCAACTATAGCTGTAGTCTATCTTGAATGATGCAGCAGCGGGAAGGTGGGGTTAAGTCGACGTATATCTCCCTTCCATTACTCACGCCCAGGCATGCGTTTGATGTGATACTGCGTAGCGCTTTCCCCAACCAGGCTGTCTTCTCGCCCATGTCCACAAATCCGGTGATTAGCCTGAGTCCAATCCATAACTCGACAAGCACCCTGCCGTGGTGCCCTCATTCTAGTCAAAGCCGATTCTCGCGCGATGTTCATGTTGAGAGTGCAACCAGTGGCCTGTTTAGGTAAGCTTGTACATCGTCCGCCTCGGGATGGTTCTCCGTGCTGCGTATGCTGTTGAGATGGTAGCATATGCAGTCCGGAGTTAACTTGACACGTCTATCTCTGGGTGTACTCTCACAACGAAAACACTTCTCTATGAAGCTTGATTAACGTCTTTCTGATCAGGTGCGCAATACCAGATAGATGACACGATATAAAGCGCGAGGGACTAAGGGTGGAGGTAGCGGTCATCGGTCTGGCCAACATTTGCTCCACCTTCTAATTTTCTTTTATAAATACTAGCCACGACCTCAGCGACGCTATCGGCCATTTCGTTACTCGTCATCAGGGATGCTCCCCATAACGGCACTTGTCCTTATCTCATCGCTGTCTGCGTTACACCTTGTCAGCGCTGGTTCTAGCAATGTTTTATCGATTTGCTCGCAGATTGCAGGCAATATATCCTCCGCATCCAACGTCTACTACCCTTGTAAGTGTTGATTCTGACATTCTCTTGAAGCACCAGTAACAGAAAGAATGCCAAACAGTAGATCCAAATTATGGGTCAGACATATATCATTATGCTACTTCTAGCATGCAAACTTCCGCTTGCTCTGTGGAGCCAGGGAATCCGCAAGATGTTGGCGTGATCGTGCGTACATTGGCTTAGTCTTAATCAACGATCATTAACGATACTTTGTAGCTCCATATACTCGGAGCTTCTGGAACACCGTTTGCTGTAAGATCCGCAAAGATGATGATACGAAAATTATACTGACGTTCGCTGTACAGGTGAAAGGGGGCGGGCACATCATGAATCCTGGATACTCTTCCACCACGGGGGTACAGATTGCGATGACACGATTCAACAATGTAGATTATGATGCTTCGACTGAGACAGTCGCTATTGGGGCAGGCATGGTTTGGGACGACGTTTACGCTGCTCTAGAGGTATTTGGCGCCAATGTCGTTGGAGGTCGCGTTTCTGGCATTGGCGTTGCGGGTTTCACCCTCGGTGGAGGTGGGATTACTGTCTTTCACGTATTCAGAAAACGCTAAGATAGGCTCAGGTTATTCATGGCTGACCAATCAGTATGGTTTGACCATCGACAATGTCCAAGCATATCAGCTGGTCTTGCCTAATGGGACGGTGGTGAATGTTACAGAGAATTCCAATCCCGATCTCTTCTTTGGTCTGAAAGTGAGTCATGGATGAATTCGTAAATTGTGCTGAAGCTGAAGCCGAGACTACGTAGGGAGGCTACAATAACTTTGTGAGTGTAATGCCAAGTTATGAACCAAAAATACAGCACCTACTATATTGAAAGGGAATCGTGACAAGTTTCACACTCAAAACGTTCTCGCAGGGGCAAGTATGGGTAGGCCAATGTCACGCTCTTAGTCTTTAAACGGTTCTCAAAGTTGCGTAATTAGGGCGGGCAGATCACGATTGCGAGTCAGTACGTAGACCAAGTCAACACCGCTACCGCCAACTTCGCCATGAATGTTACTGATCCAAAGGCGGCGCTCATCACCACAATTGACTTCACAGACGGACAGGTTTGCAACCCTACACATCTTATTGTTTCAAAGAGGATTTACATCGTCATTGCCAGATTGTAGCGTCTGTAATGATGTTCTACGATGCGCCTACACCTCCATCAGGCATCTTCGACGACTTCTTGGCCATCTCCTACATTCAAAAGAATGTCTCCACTCGGAGTTACTTATCCCTTGTACAAGTTGAGGCAACTGAGATGAGCGCCAATAAACGGTAATCCAATTCAACGCAAGTGTAAGAAATCGGTCATGAACTGATTCATTTCAACAGTGGATTCTACAACACGGTACCCTTAATGGACATTACCCCTTCTGTTATGCAGGCAGTGTTAAATCAAGCTGAGGTAAGTGACTTGAATAAAATTGACTATTTAGGTGCTAAAAATAAACTATAGTATTGGGGTGCCGAAATGCTCCTCACCGGTGAGGCGATCATTAGCTATGACGTTGAACCCTTCCTACCGACCATCCTCGCCCATGGAGCTTCGTCGGCATATCCACCCGACCGGTCACAACGTTACTTGCCATTGAACATCTACTTCAGTTGGACTGGGTCATCCAATGATGAGGCGTTCTACAATGCAATCCTGGAGACCGCCGCGAATCTGACGAACTCAGCGATGATCGAAGGTCAAGCAGAGATCGCCACGGCGCCTCGTTACCCAAATTATGCAATTTATGGCACCGATATGGTAGACATATACGGGGATTCAATAGATGCGCTGGTAACGCTGAAGGAAACATACGATCCTCAGAACGTAATGGGCCTGGCTGGTGGATGGAAAGTCTGATCCCCGTGCCCTGTGACCTTTTCACTGGGGGTTGCATGACAACGGACTGTTATAATTAGAATCTGAGCATAACGAGATGACTCTCAAGCTCAGTTAGATACCGTGCTTCCCTCTGCGTAGATCGTAATCATTGGTGTACTCAATCATCATATTCAGGAATTGAACTGGGCCCTGAGAGCTAGAAATCTCGAGAGCCCCATCTATCGAAGCATGCGCTCTGGTTCGGTCGCTCTACTATGGTACATGAGGATTGGATCGCAGACCGCATTGGGTGATATATTCATTCAAAAGCTACTGACAGGCATGATATAAAGCTGCAGCAAACAAAAAGATTATCAGCATGCGGGAATATGAGCAGAGTACATACGTCCTTCAACCTTCGTTCTTGGAGGCTTCGGATGTCCGTATCTGACACTTCGGAGAAGTAAAGAGTGCGCGGGGAGAAATACGAACATATTGAGTACTCGATCCAAAATTCAAGACAAACCCGGTAGAGGAGCACATTAGCAGAGACTGGTAGGGACGACAACAAGGGTGATAGCGACGCGTCGGCCAGGCAGCCAAGAAAGAAAATGGCGGGGCGTTGTCCACTCCACGCCCTTCTAGATCTCTCATACAGGTTCTTCTAGCACCTGTGATATCTGCGCAGCCTCTTTGCTCATTTGTGTCCTCTGCTACGCTGTTCTTTGGGCGATGGCTTTGTACTATGTGACTCTGGTCCCACATCCTGTCGTGCGCGTGCATGTACGCGCTTTCAGCGCGTTGAATAAGTCGATTGTGAGACAATCCGATGCATACTCGTATCTCAGCCTGTAGAGTTGGACGTTTGGACGTCACTATTGGGACCGTGTGACGCCGGTCGAGACTATCATATATACCGAGAGATGGTTATCAAAAAGTGCCGTGGTTCTCTCGCACAGCATCTGCGGATGTCGTCCCCATCTACGATACCACCTCTTCCTGGTATGCAAAACAAAAAACCGCTTGGACCAAACAGGGAAGCAGTGGAGATGACCAGTGCGGATAGAGACAGTGAGTCTGTGTCATATCCACAACGTGCATTATCATTGGAGTTCGCAGGAGCAGATAGCAAAGCCTCATACTTCGAGTCTAACCCGAAGATTGTTCTACCGGATTCTGATGCGCACCTCGAAGACTCAATCCAGCTTCCGATTGAGTTATGGGAGAGAGTAATTGATCTTGTGGCGGAAGACCAGAAGGACAACTGGGAGGACAACCATTGTCAAGCTGGTGCATACGCAGCCCGGCTGCGAGAACTGGGGACGGTGTGTCGTGGCTGGTATGCCCGATGCCGCTTTCGCGCCCTGGAGAAGCTGGATGTGAGCGACATGGACAAAAAGCAGGTGTATCGCCTCATCAATACTCTGAAAGAGCATTCCGGGAAATGCCGTATCATCCAGACAATCTCATTCGATTTGTTCAAGAAGCCGATTGGAAACTTTGGATCGTTTGCTGTGTGTATGGCACAGAGACTGCCTCAAGTCAAGCTGCTCAGACTCCTGGAGTGCGAATGGATCGTTGAGCAGCTGCACACGCAAGTATTCCTTCATGTGACTCTCGCATTTGGATCTATCACTGCGCTCGAGCTATTCTCGATGACCTTCCCTTCTGCGGCTGTGTTCGGGCGGCTTATCCGTGCACTCCCCCACCTCTCCTCCCTCGTATGTAGGGGAATACGTTTTGAAAAGCGTCGCGATGTTGTGGGTCCTTTCCGAGTCCTGCATCCCTTGAGACTCGACACCGTCGATCTGTCTTACAGTGCTGATGTTATCGACTTCCTCGCGTCGATCGGTGCACACATCCGCCATCTCTCCAGCCACGATAGACACCTGAAGAAGTGGTCGGCGCTGTTCCCTGCCAATTCTAAGTCGCTCTTGTCTCTGGACATCTCGCTAGCGCGCTATGATGCTTTCTCTGATGATGGTACGTGACGAATGCTGTTTGTTGATCATACAGTACCACGTTAGTTGACGTCCTTCGACTCTTCCTTCAGACTTTCCAATTGATCTCACATCAGTTGTCAATTTACGTGCTCTATCATTTGATATCCACCTCGAAGACCTACCTAGAGCAGCGAATATCTTGTCTCGTGTGTCTTTTTCCAAACCAGTCGAAGTCATGATTACATCATGGATAGAATTTTCCGAGACGACCCACGTTGAGGACGTGCTTAATAAAATTGACAATGATTGCTACGTACTAATTGACCGGACCCTCTCCGGCCGCCAACATTCCTTTGTTCAGAAAGTCATCTTTCTCTTACGATGTTATGTGACATCTTCTAGTGCAGTGATGGCTGTCATATCACAGGATTCCTGGCGGATGCACCTCTCGTCGAGGCTTCCAGAGCTGCATACTAGTGGACAGCTTCTGTGAGTGGATTCGCACATCGTCGATTAGTTCGGCATTCGCATTGTGCACCACTAAACTCACTTCATGTCCTAGGTCTCCTGTGTCTACCGTTGTCAGGACGTTACAAATGTAGACGTCAATGGCTGAATTATGCTTATATCCTGCGAGCTATATATCCTGGTACTTGTCGCTTCCCCACGACAGCCGACGTCTTTTTTGCTACTACCTACCCCAATATCCTAACTCGAGCGTGATACAAGTTCCGCAATCTTCAATCTCCGCCTGGATCTATCGCATGTTCAAAAAGTAAAGACTCTCATTACGTGTACTTATATTCGTTGTGAACAAAGCAATTCATACCTGGCAGACTTTACATCGCCTGTGAGGGTACAGTTCACTGTCTTGTCGATTATTTTGCGATTCGCCGCCTTCGGTTTGGTGTCTCCAAGTAATTGTAACCTTTTTACCTCATGAAGCCGATCAGCGAACATCTTGTCGTGCTCATGACGTAGACGTATATCAAGTTGAGGGTTGTAGTACTCGCGATAGGCATCGTCTAGGAACTATTAACCTCATTTATTTAGTCATTCATATACTCAGTCGGGCTAGTTTATTCCCTCATCATCTACTTATCTATTCGCTCGTTTTCCTTTGCCGACTTCGGCATCGATGGTCTACCTCGCTCGATCGCCTGATCGACCTTGATGGAAATGTTCGCTATGATGTATTATGCGATATTCCTCGCAACGCATCAATAATCTTCTCGATGACTTGTTGTATGTCAGCGCAGATCGTTTCTAGCGCTGCACACGAACAGATCGACCGGATATTGATGAATGTATGCTTAACGTGTTTTGGGCACCATCGCGCAGTGATACTTACAGGGTATCTGCGCTTCGATTATGCGGTTCTAGCTCAATGTGAACGGCTAGCGCGCAAAACAAGAATCTCGGAACGATGACGAGAGAACCCTACCATCAGTAGGCATCGCATGATTCGTGGGCGAGGCCACCTATCTTGCAAGTACGCCCTGTCTCTCCACAATCACGAAGCAGTCACCTATCTTGCAAGTACGCCCTGTTTCTCCATAGTCAAATGATGGGGTACTCTCTACCTCTGTGACTCAGAGCACTGGCGCAAAGATAGACGCTAGCATCCTAAAACCCAGACACTGGGGAAGTCGGGCGCTAACCTGCATCGCCCAAGGCGACATCTAGCCCCTCGAGGCGCTGTAGAAGTAGAAGTCTACGTGTGTGAAACTCCACCAGACCATCAGATACGTGCTCACGCGCATGCTGTAGACGGCCGAGGATGGGTCTGCTATTCGAGCCCTCTTTTGCATTGCTCTTGCTGTGACGCAACCATGGTTCTACGTTCTACCATGTGCGTGCCTGCATGCTATTGTAGTGCGTCGAATAAAGTATTGTCGGGGTCGTTTGACCCGAGAGATCTTCTTGTTGGCCAAAGAGTGGGCATCAGAGGCATCGTGCATTTCTCTCGCCCACCGCGTCTGTGGCTGTCGTTCTCCCTGCGACCCAAACTCTTCCCCGTATACAACACGACAAGGTCTGATGCTCTGACATTAGGTTAACTCCAATAATCATAGCACACTACTCCGGGTTCTCTGTTCCTGTTATTAAAGCCATGGACAAATGTAGATGCTTCGGTTTGGGGCCTATGCATCCGTTTCTTAATCACTGCTCGCTGCAGCATAGCTACTATACGGGCCTGTCTCATTGACCGCATTCAATTTGCTCGCAGGTGCTATCTCACTTTTTTCGCGTTGGTAGCCTGTAAAATCCCTCTTGCGCGTGTCAGCATGTTGGGGAATATTCGCTGACGTTCGTCTTACCGTAGTTCATGAAAGTAGTGGCTGTCGTCGTCACTCGTTCGCCACGCTGACTGATACGAAAGATCTACGGAATAACAGACGTGAAGTTGAGCAAAGGTTATCGTCACTCACTGAAGTCGTCCACTAGCATGCAGTGTCGGAAGTTTTGACGAGATACATGCGTGCCAAGCGCACTCAGAGACCACGTTCACCACATTACTACGGGATTCAACGCGACATCGGAGGTGAAATTCCATTCGCTGGAACGCACGATGCTGACGCCCCGAGAGAGCGCGATCGATCCGCATATATGCGTCGTTGTCGATTCCATCGAACATGCCTTGTACATACTTCTCCTCACAACGAAAGGACGTCGAGACGACCTCGATGTACGCTAGCTTCGATAGAGTGACATGTGACAGGGCACTCGCCAGCCAGCGGAGGTCCCGAAGATTTGCTGTGACCGACAGAGCACGCAGGTTCGTAGCGGAAGTGAGATCTAAAAAATCTAGAACAAGATAACATCAACAGACATTATGTAGTTATACCTCCGGACGCCTGAGGAACGTACCATTAGAACCATTGAGAGAAGATCCTGGCTGAATCGTCAGGGAAGAAAGAGACGCGCCGACTGTAGTCAGCACTCTCGGACAAGCTATTCGATCATAGTCACGGAAGGTGAGATGCTTGATACAAGCCGAAATTGTGGCCGTGACGAGGAAGTCGACAACGTCACAGCTATCGAAAAGATGGACAGTCTCGAGTCTGAGGGTGCTCGGCACTTGGACTGTGCCTGGGACAACGTCGCGTTTCTCGACCTTTACAGCGTAAAAGCTCAGGGCGGAGAGGCGAGGGAGAGCGCGCACAAGCCTCCCCAGCGCAACGGGAGACGGGAATGTCACGACGTAGAGGTCGAGCGTGGTGACCGACTCGAATGCGGCATTGATGTGCATGAAGACCTGCGAATGTAGCTGCCCAGGAACCCATTTACACTGCTGAAGTCTGAGTGTCTCGACCCGGGGAAGCGCCCGTGCCATGCGCACAACGAAGGACCCAAAAGTGTCAATCTTCCCGGATGAAAAGTCCACCGTTCTGACAACACTGAGCCTGCGCCGCCCATGGTCTTCATTCAATGTTCCTATGAGGCGATACACAAGTGTTTTGTTCATTTTGTGAAGACGGATGACTTGGTTAGCGCGAAAACGACACCGCGCATGCCACGCCCTGCATACTAGTCCTAGCTCTTGTAGCCTGACTGCGCTGTAGCCCTCGTCTGCCAAAACGTCGATGATCTTCTCCCATAATTCAACTGGGAGCTGGGTAGTATGTCTGAGGTGGGGAGTCAGATATTGTGACATCACAGCCAAGATGATAGAGACGCACTCGTGCACATTCTCAGCGAGTACTATCTGCGTAACATTCAGAGACTATGTCGTCGAGCATATGCATATGACGGGCGCAGATGTGAGCATACTGACTATCTCCATTTGCGGCAATCCTTTCTGCCTCTGGTGTGTTGTAGACTGGTCCGGGCAGAAATGACAAAAATGAGAGGTGATGTTGTCCGTAGAGGGGCATGCACGGCAGAGGCTTGGTGGCATGTGGTGCGGCTAGACCTCGGATTTACGTGCCCGCCGTTCCCTTTCTCGGAAAGTGGCGCCGCAGCCTGAACGGGTTAGTCTGAATTGGCGTGTGCGGTCTAGTGAGTTTACTCTAGGTCTCCGCCTATGCCCACTCTGTGAACTGTAAGAGAATATATTGCAGGCGAGACCGCATTCCATACATGGAGAGAGTGGACCCATGCAAAGGTACTATTCACTGTATAGGGCTTTGCGAAGCGTTGCTGAGCTCTGAATAAGTTAAGGTGAAGTCGCTTGCGTGACTACTGGTGCAAATTTGTTTGAGAAAAAAAGCATCTAAATGCTACTACTTACCGCCAGATTAGTAAAAATTTTACTTCTCGTTGCTGTGAATCGATGCAGATCTATATCTCAAGTTGAACAACAGAAGGAGCCTCAGACACGAGTCCGATCAACTTCAACCCGAAGCGCCTGATCGATACACGAGAGTTTGAACAAGCATGAGTATCATCTCATGAGACACTTTCATAACGTATGAGCGAAGACATTAAAGCACTCCATCTCGGAAATTATCACGCGTCTATGATAAAGAACTCTATGATGCATCTACCAGGAGAGAGCCGAGGTAGAGCCAAGGGGTAACATATAAGGAAAGGGGATCACTGATGATCTATCCATGACAAAATATCATCGCAAGAGTATATAGGCTTGGAAAAAGTAGTCAGACAGCTGTCATGAGGCAACGGAATATGGCGAGTTCTTCCGGAGGCGTGCACCCATTCTGTAGATGAAGAACCTGTTCACAGCAGAGCCATCTCAGTTCAGTACGAGTACGCACACAACGGGCGAGCACAACTCACGGAAGAGGCATCATCAGCGTCAACAAGCCCGCCAAGAGCGCCGTCGCACCGACCGTACCCAGACGGTTATACATCTGGTTGGCGAATAACGGAAAGATTGCAGCGAACGTCAACCGCCATGCGGTGTTGCTAGCTAATGCGGACGCAGCGACTGGGCGGTATGCGATGACGAGGTAGGTGAACGTCGACGTGAACATGTAGTACGAGCCAAAACCGAACAGCACAGATGCGATAATGGGCACGATCCATGGGACGCTCCGATATGTCGTGAACGCCAGCCAGAACAGCCCGATAGGAGCAATTACACCGCCGACCTGGCCCCTGATGAGTTGCACCTCTGGCGGTGGCTTCCCATCATATTTGGCTGCTTGTTTCTGGATAAACCTAGGAGGTTGCGTCAGTGGAGAGCTCGGCGAAGGGAGGAACAGACGAACCTGTTCCAGAACGGCTGTGTCAATGTAGCAGCTGTCAAGCCAATCGCTATGCCCAAAAACGATAGGCCTGTGTCCTGCATGTTGAATCCATGTAAGCCTTGAAAAATGATCGGGTATGCTTCAAAGGTAAGGTATAATATCCCGAGGATTAGAGCACTCCTAAGTATGACCACAAGATCGGAATGAGATCGACGCCAGTCAACTATATATATAGTTTGTACTAACCATGTATCTAGTAGCAGAACCATGTGGTCAAACAGCAAAAGCTCTGAGACACGATGTAAGTTCAGCGTTCACCCTCAGTAAAGTTAGGCGTACTGAATGGTGTAGAGCAGCTTGACAATATTTTTTCAGACAATGACCATGTCTGACGATCGAGGGGAGCCCAGTATTCGCTATTACCTGTCTCTTTCCGTAATCTATGGAAGTAATATAAGTCATAGTATATCAAGCAGTGAGAAAACTGAATTAACCGTGCTGCCTTCCGCTTGAGCAAGGCTGGTTCGTATGTTTCTGGGATGACCTAGGTACAAGGAGGCTTAAGTGGAGATCATTCTCGCATAAATAGACAGACCAACCGTAAACAGCAGGATAATTATCGAGAATTGCATAATTAGCAAAAGACGATAGGTCCAGCGCCAGTCTATGTGCTAGTGGATAACTGAGTTCATGCGCACACTGTCTCGGAGTGGTCTCTATACCTGACAGATAATACTCGAGTTACGTCAGCATTAGTGAAGGGAAAGGTAAAATCTCAAAGACAAAACTCACGCCGATATCATGGGTCCCATTGCGGGTCCGAGGAAAGGCCCTAGAGCATACATTGCCATAGGGCTATAGGATAATCGGTCAGACTAAGGCAGAAATATAGGTGAAGGAGCTGACCTTGCAACCTCAGCACCAGCAAATAGGTCCCCAACGCTGCCTCCTGCGACACTCAAGAACGCAGAACTGCAAAAGCCAGAGATGAACCGAAAGACAAGGAAGGTAGCTGAATTTTTTTGACATGAAATAAGAAAGAGCATTCAGTAGACGAAATTAAATCGACGTACCCATATCAGGAGGAAATGCAGTCGGCCAAGTAAAGGCAAAGAATAGAACATATGACACCTGGTAAATGATGTTCCGACCATAGACTTCGGATAAGGGCCCAACGAGGAGAGGGCCAAGGCCTACCTTGTGTCAGAATGCGGGCTACTGACTGTTGGACAAAACGTACCCATGCCCAAGACATATAGACTGATGCTCAAAATTGACACCTCGTGGCTTGTATGCAAGTCCTCCACGAGTCCATCTTCCGTAAACGATGCCTGAATAGTCAATTGCATCAGTATGAAGGGTAGTTTTTGTCGGAATCATAAGACTCACAGCAGAAGACGCAAACGTTGAACAGAACCCAGCAAAGGTAACTAGAAAAGCGAGGAACCATCTCCAGACCACCGACCACTGAGTTGGATCCTCGGATGGGTCCAACGTTACGCGAAACGTATCGTCGCATACATCTGTCTCTTCGCCCTTGGTTTTCGAAGTGAGAGATGATGATTCAACATCGCCCTGAGACCGAGGCTCTGAGAATTTCTCGGCTTCCTCGAGGGCCTTGGGGAACGAAGAAGACATAGAGGAAAAGTTGCGGATTCATGCCTCCGAAGTAG
>NW_012133306.1:8350-65232 GCF_000313525.1 Fibroporia radiculosa | reverse complement strand
AAAAAAAAAAAAAGAGCCTACGACGGCGCATGGGGAGAGAGCTAGCGCTTACCGAATTATGTGCGCGGTAAGTTCCGGTGCGATCTAAGTTTTACCTCGGCTCTCGGAATGAGATTTGCATCGCGACTTTGACTCATTCCCACGATCGAACTTTATGCCCATTGCTCAATTTGAATCAAGAAGAACTAGTTGTCAAAATGGTGTTCAAGAAACAAAGAGTCGGCATTTTTTTTCTGGAAATACGATCTCCAGCTACACTCACCGCAAAGGCCAGGTTGACTGGTAAGCCAGCCCTGTGGCCGGGGCTTCCCGCTCGATCCACTCGAAACGCCGCACATCTGAGACAAAATGGCCCATGAGTCATGACCAAGCAGGACCAAGCTCGTTAGCAAGCGGATGGATTGTAAGCAGGAGCGTCTGCGCAAATAAGCAAATGATTTGTCTTTTCGCTTCGACGCAAAGTCCCACTGCAAGGTGGACCAATTGTATTTTACGAGAAGTATCCAGCCAGCTCGTGCGTCTTACAAAGACCTTCGTGGAACATTTCATGGGCGGTGTTGAAAATGTAACAACGCGTTTTCTGATGTTGCTCCCCTCCTCGATTACCCGTGCCTACTGCACGGTTTACTGTATGTTCACGTTCCGTCTTCGACGGATCACCACCAGTGATTAGGAAGGTCAGGGTTCTGTCTTCGTGATGCTGAAGCTCTTTGAGTTATGTCATTGGCAAACTTGCGCATCTCGTTCTTCATTTCAGCTTTGCTAATACAAATTGCCCAATCTCGCTTGCTGCTTTTCCTGGTTGGCATAGCCGAGAGCCTGAGGCAATGGTCTAACGATGAATTTCGTGAAATCCCCGCAATAGTATGTACTATTTACTGCCTTCTGGCGATTTTCGCTATTAGGATATCAGAGCTCGTTCGCTAACACAAAAGCTCCAGACTGCTACAGCGGCAGTGTCGTTACCCGGTGTATATGAGAGGTTGATGCCATACTATCATGGTGATATACTCATATCTTCGTATCAGCTCCGTTGCACGCTGCTCCGACGTCTGTACCTGATCAGTGATGGCATGAGCCACGCGCATTCCTTTCTGGAGGTCTTCGACACGTCCGGGCACGAGACTATTCTGGGGTTCGTTTGAACGTATGCAGCCTCACCTCGAAGAATCAACCTTTCGATGATTCATATTCCAGAAGTGAATGTTTCGAGAATGCGCAAACAGCACAAAGCTCACATCCATCTGAAGGCTAGTGTCGAGGATCAGACGTAAATTATTAGAATAATCCCGAAATTGAAGTCAACACGAGTTTTGATCATTGTCTAACAACCAATATCTAGAGAACACGGATCCCCATAAACGTGCAAGCGGCAACAACAGCACCCCCCACAAGAGTGATGTACGCAGCGCGGCGGAGCACCTTCCGGAGAGTGAGTCGACTCTCGCCAGCGAGGCCTGCCGCGTCGATAGCAGCGATATCCTCCGCAGTCAACTCTGCGCCACACGTTCATGAGCAAACATGTGCGTTCATTTGTATGCCACACTTACCGAGGTCACCCGCAGCCAAATATCCTTCTAATCGTTCCTTCTTTGTACTGGCACTGTCATTCTCGTGAGTAAGGAAAATACAGCGATCAAAGCAGGTGACTACGTACGTAACCGCGACGACGCCCTTCGATTTCGCCCACGCAAGAAGAACTTGTTCAGGCTGTGAGTTGAGGCGAGAAGCGATCTTCTGTAGAGGTTTGTCGACGGGGCCACCAGGTTGACTAGTGAGTGGGCTATAACATGAATGAAGTTAATACCTGAGACCACGACACAGAGGTGGATTCGTACGTCAAGACACTGTAGGCCTCGCTGACAATACCGTACTTGTTCCCATATTCGACAATGGGCATCTGGGTACTGAGGATATACGGCTGGAAATAGATCTGTACATAGTATACGATTGAGAATCGGAGATGACGTGGAAAGATACGGTTACCAACTTGGTTGACTACTGGCTTAACCTTGGCAGAAGCAAGCAGGATCTCCAAATCTTCTACTTCGAAGTTACTAACCCCAATACTCCTGCGTACCAACGCCGCGCATCAGTAAACGAAATATCGAGATAGAGTATTCACTCGCTTTGCCAAACCAGCCTCCCGAAGCTTCTCCATCTTTGCCCAAGCGGTGGGAATATCGGGAACAGCCAGCGAGGGCGCGTGGATCAAATACAAGTCGACATATTTGAGACCAAGCTGAACAAAGGTTACTTCGACCATGCCGTTTGAACCAAGGGTATAAACGTACATAGTCGAGACTGTTCTGAATCGATGTCTCGATATCCAGTCCGTCACGACCGGAAAATTTGGTGGTAATGTACAGGTCCTCACGAGGGAGACCGCTCTCGCGAATCGCAATGCCTGCCTCGGACTCGTTCCGGTAAGCCTGCGCAGTATCTGCAGGCAGTGTGAGCACGCTTTATCACTCATTATATAAGAAAACACTCGCCTATATGATTGAACCCAATCGATATTGCCTGCTCGACGTGATCCGTTGACTGCTGCCCTTGGCCTAACTTCCAAGTACCGAACGCGACACTAGGAATACTGGTCCCTGGTATGTCAATCGTCGTGTGAAAACCCGCCTTCTGGTTAGCCATCTAGATTCTACTCTTCACATTAGACTTATACACATACCGTCATTCAAGGTTATAGAAGTCCAGGGCATCTTGTTGTCGTAGGTGCGAGGCTTTGTTAGAGGTCAATTCGAACGGGACAGCCAAGAGACAGCTCGAAACAAGGAAAATTCAAGTATATATAGTTGTTCAGACATGGGGGAGATAACGGGTGGCCGCAGGAACCGATGAAGCATCTGCATCAGCTTTCTCCAGCACGGCACCGCCTGCACCATGTGCAATCGTGGTGGGAGCAGAAATTCGCACGCCGCGCTGCATGTAGGTCGATTGAGTCTCTCACTGAGTTGTACCACTCATGCTCCCCAATCCTTGTGTTATAATACTATATATCAGAATCTCTGCCAGTGACTAGTGACTCTTGAATCCGAGAAATTTCTTGGCACTGAGCACGGGCGTACGAGGAATTCAGCACGCCTTCGGCAAAGTCTGAAGCCGTCGCCTGTTGATTACGATGATGCATCTCTACAGTGGTAGCACTTCTGATCCTTAGTGTAGGTCACAAAAGCTCATGCCTTAGCCTCTCCAGCACTAGAAGTTTCCAACCACAATCGAAGTGCTAGCGCCAAGATCACCGCTTCTCAATTTAGCTGTTCCAGTTATTTACTAAACCTCCCGGGTCAACACGGTGTTCCGAATTGACGTTTCAGCGAATATCTGCACATTCCAATTACAACTGCGGACGAGGATTATGAATTCAGTCGTCAATACATTCATAAACAGAGAAGCTGTAATCAAGCACAGCGTTCCTTCATGATCACAGGAAGAGGGCCCTTGTGTGTGATAAAGTAGTCCAAAGATTTCGCATCGTACGCTTTGTAGCTATATCCATCTGCAAATTCAAAATCGAAGGCTTGAATCAAGTTCGCGAGAACCGTCCTCATTTCTAACTGCGCGACCGGCTTGCCCACGCAGTTGGCGGGTCCCAACGACCATGGAAAGTAAGCGCTGGTGTTCAGCACAGCACCAGGCTCTCCTTTAGACAGCCACCGCTCAGGGCAGAAGCGATCAGGATCCGGGAAGAAGTACCGAGGATCACGATGATACACATACGGAGAGGCATAGACTGCTGTGCCTTCGGGCAAAAATATGCTAAACGAAATTACTTAGGTGCGACGATCGGCCTAGTAGTGTCGACATACCTTGAACCAAGCATATGCCCACCACTCTTCGGCGCAGGAGCACGCTGCAATCCCGTCCGTACAGGAGGCTCCATGCGGAGGGTTTCATTTCTATTGGAACGCAGTTAGAGATAGAGCCAGGGAGATACGTCGTTCACGAACATGACTGCATTTAAATATTCCAACTGCGCAAGCTTTCCTGCTTCAGTTGGAGCGACCTGGCCAAATGGGAACGCGGCATCAATCTCAGCCCGAAGGCGTGTGAAGCACGACCGATTCTCGATGAGGAAACACATTGCAGCAGTAAGTGTTGATGTGGTGGTATCCGACCCAGCTATAATCGCAGTTACTGCGTTGGATAACACTGCGGGCAACGGGACAGGCTTGTCCTCGAGCTTGGCTTCGTCATTCTGTATTGAAGTTATGTAAGGCAAAGAATCATCATGTAGAATTGAGTGCGCGCACGAGATGGTAGAAAAGGTCGTCAAAGACAGCTCCCTCCTTTATTCTCCTTGCCGTCTCCCTGTGCGCAAACTGAGCCAGTGATTTCATGGACATAGCGACACCCGGCATCGAGAGCACGCCTTTGAGGCACCACGGGATGTGCTGTGTTAGAGATGGCAAACTATTGAGGTCAATGATGTATCTTCGTATGTTGAACAAGCACACGAAACTTACTACATTCCATCGGATAGGAGGTTCAAGATGCCATGTTTGTCGCAGTCCTGCATCAAATCGAACCCACCGCCGAAGCTAGACGGTACAACAGATTGTTGTCAACTGTCCCGATATAACATCACCACCAAGCCAATAACTTACACAAAGTCGCCCATAAAGTCGAACCTACGTAGTAAAAGCCGTGATCAGACATTACAGCATTAAGGATATGAAGCGGCACGTACGCAAAGAAGCTGATCCACTGTGACAGATTCAGCCGCAATCCACTTTTCCCTGCTCCACTGCATTTTCTCTGCAATATATCGACCATCTGAGATATTCTGCGTATCGCGATCGGTTCGTACTTCTTCACAGATGGCGTCGTAAATGCGCGGTTCCACATGCGTCGTTCATTTCGATGGTGCTCCAAATCGCGTGTCGAGATAAGCTGACCTTTCGGTGCCTTCGGGTCTTTGTCTTTACTCTCGGAAAATCGCCTTCCGTCCCACACTGCCAAATGCAGTACTCAATGTCAAACATCTCTCATCCGCATAGCTGTAACTCACTTGGGCCTTTAGGCATTCCGTTCGCGCCCAAAATGGATGGTAACAAACTGACGTCTAAGATAGATAGCTCGTTTGGGCCTGGTCGCACGACTCATTGTCAGTCAAGCGACTAGTTGAATACGTAGAACATACCAACGCGTACAACGGGTCCATATTTATCATGAAGTTGCTTAAAGTATATATGAAGCTTCCCGCGAGATTGCAAATAGCACAACCAGAACTTGCTGAGCCTGCAAACCACAGGGCCTGGATATTTCCAGAGAGGGTGTATTGGTGACAAGCGGTATGTTCCGATAGATAGCAGCAAAACACTATAGTATGTGAAGTACGCCACGACGATGGCCAGAAGTGTCGAATTCAGGGATTCTCGGAAGATGGCTAATGGAATAGCAGGGATTACACCAAGCAAGATCCCCAGCGACGTCCAATCAGTAGATTCATATCGATTGAACCACAAGTGAGAGAGCTGTTAGAGGCGTATAAGAATGTAGAATGCAGACGTGATGATCTGATCTCACCAATGCTAGCCCACCGGATGCGAGAATGCCTTTATTCAGAGACATGTCTATAGGAGAAGACGTAAGTTTTGTGGAAATCGAACTGCGAACAAGCGGCAGATCAGCGGTTTTTAGTAGTATCAGCTGAAACGTACCCCTATAGGACAGCCGCGACAACTCGAAACTCGAGCATGGTTCCCGTTAAGCCTCAGAATAGGCTCTGCACTGCAAGCATTTGAACATGTTTCCAATGAAAATTCTGTGAAAGTATTTAATGACATACACAAAGGTTTTGAATTGCCAATACTTTATATCCATTAAAACTGCTCAAAAAGGCAGCTGTTGACATGAATTGCCACAGAATATTTACAGTATGTTCAAAGGAAATTTAATGAGGATTTTTGCATGTATTAATTTTCACAGAATTTCTGGCCGTGGCCATGACCGCATCCAGCTGAGCCTGCCTAAACTTGTCTGACCTACGGTACGCGCAGCGAGCGAAGCAGGTTAGTGGTGGAAATACTCTATTATCCGTGCAGTCCTGGACATAGCATGCAATATTGGAATTAAATAAGGCATATCTCTCGGCCGTTTGAAGCCGATAGATACGTTTTAATACTTGTTGCTAATGGAAAAGCTGAACAAGTACGTGAACATATTTGAGTCAGCGAGCAGGGGGAGTTCTTAGGGATACATGATGAACTACGTATTTTACTTACCGTTGTGGCACTTCCAAGGCACACGCGATGGAAATTTTCGAGTGCACGGCGTTGGCCACCAACTGTTGATCTAACATTAGCAAATACGAACGACAGAAGCCGTATAGATGATCCTCAGATGTATAGAAGGATATTCGGAGCGAACATCAAAATCGCAGTTGGCAATGTCGAGAACGAGTCCACTTGCCATGAGCGTCAACGCTTACGATTCTCCCAAAGCGAATGCCACCTGTACCAATATTAATGCCGCGGGGGTTCGAGGAGATAGCAATGTACAAACTGTACTCACCTATTGGGACTTCAAATCGAAGAGTTCACGCGCGTTAGTGACTGGCGCCATATTGAATGTTCCGGGTGAGATCGTACAACGGGTGCATGCACATGTTACGAGGGGATTCCGTTACATACGCATACTAGTGAGACATCATATTTTCTGCGATCAACATCGGTGTTAGCACTTAGCGTATAGCATATAAAGTTCTCTGGCGCCACGCATTCTCGCATACTTGGCTCAGATGACTCAGTTCCGACGCTACAACAATGTTCGGACCAATCCAGGCGCTAATGAGGACTGCCGTAATGCCACTCAATTTCTTTGGTACTACGCGCAAACTACAGGTTCAGAACATTCATATAATCGTACAGATATGAAAATACACAAGAGGTACATGTTTTGTACAGATCAAAGCTACCAATCAGTACAAGACACCTTCAAACTTCTCACCCAATCTTCCAACTTTCAATTTCCTCGATGTTCACTCATTCTTCAGCAACGAGGACAACGCTCTTCCCCTTGTTTTTGCCCCTCTGTACATCTTCTATAGCGTGACCCGCAAGGTGCAACCCGTGCTTGATGTCTTCGGTGTACTTGAACTCCCCACGCGCAACACGCGGCGGGATCTCCTTGTAGAACTGCTCTTGATATTTAGGGTGCAGCGGGCTAACAAGATGCCCAAAGAGCTTCAACCGTTTCGCGAAAATTTTATCAAGGTTCTTAACGTGATACGACTCCCCGTTGTAGCCCGTGATCATTCCACATTCCTGCGGCAGGCAGATTGTTAGCTAGTTGGAAGGAGCATAGGCAACATTAAGGACGAAGAGCACAAAACGTACGATGAAATTCGCGCCCGTAGCTGCAGTTTCCAGTGCAGCATCAAGGGACTCGCCACCGACATTGTCCCAATAGCTATGATCGCGACCATCAGCATAACATAGGCCGTAGGCAACGCATACACTAACACATTGATCGGGCCCTCCCTTCGGAGAACGTCAACTGTTCTCTCGGTCTTGTAGTTGAACGCTACGTCTGCGCCAATGTCCCGTATAAATGCCACTTTCTCTTCAGACCCAGCCGACGCGATCACTTTGAGCCCGTCTGCCTTCGCAAGCTGGATTACCATACTAGTGGAAAACTTTATCATTGCGAGAACGGAAGCAGAAGAGAAGAATCTTACGATCCAACGGGTCCTATCAATCATTTGAGAATATATTATAATGAGGATGACCAGAAATCCAGGGTACTTACCTGCACCGGCTGTTACAAATGCGACATCACCCTAAGAATAAGGTTTACACATTCAGTCGGACTACTTGGCTTGAAATCAAAAGATGATAGTACAGGTTTTGGATTCGCAAACTCTTTCCATCCGTAATAGGCAGTCTGGCCTGAATGACTTGGTGACAAAGCTGTTACATCTACATAATAAAGTTCTGCCACGTACCAGGCATTCCGCACACTCCAGTATAGACTGACCAGGGCATCTTATAGTCGTCCAATTTCCTGATAGGACGTTTGGGATCGTCATCTTGAGCGACAAAAAATTGTTGAAAGGCTGAGCGAGTAAACGTGCCCAGAGAAAGCTCGTTTAAATAGGTACATGATCAACAAAGGTATAAACGGGACGCACGGAACCACCCGTATACATGATCGCCAGGCTCGAATGCGGCTCTTTCGGATCGAAGAACGACGCCCACTCCATAGTTAGTGAGGCTTTACGAGTAAATACAGGCATTAGCACATAGTAGTTAGGGCAGAGTGAAGAGAAAACAACAGACGAGGATTGCACCAGCATATCGGCTTACCAGAACCACCGTATACGCCGGTGCAATCCGGTCCGCAGATATTGACAACGCGCTACAAAGCATAAACTTACGGTTCTCCAAGTACGAATGCAGGCTGGTCACGCAAAATCAGCCTCCGTTAGAACAATTAGTATTCAATGTCTTAACACGCACGGAATACGACGGGATGCTTGCATCCCTCATCCTCCCTCTCAGGTATGGGTCGATAGAGAGGAAAAGCGTCTTGATGAGTATCCCTCCGTTGAGGGGTATGCGTTCTAGGTCGATCTTTTGCGAATCATCATAAACGGTCGTCTTTCCTGGCTCGGGATATCCTGCATAGAGAGGAGCCGGTAAGTACAGGTGTACGTAGCAGAGCATGGGATTACTCGACCTGCAGGGATCTCGTTGAAGAGCACGCGTCCGTTCGTCACTGGCGCCATGGGAGGTCAGAGAGAGGTCGCAGCGGGGACGGGTGTACGGGATGGGGAGATGAGCGGCAGCGGTCACACTGACTCATGAAATGAAGCCTCTGCTATGAGCAATGATGACCCAGGTGAGGTGTGGCGTTGTGTCAGCATCATAGGGAAGTCCATGATGTGGGCCGCATCTGGTCATTGCCTTTCATTTTCACTGATGCTTTTCGGCTGCGCCCTCACGCCGGTGTCAGGAGTGGATGGACCCACGTGGCACGAGATTGAATGATTCTCCACATGCAAACCCTTCAGCTAAGCTGCTAGCGACGTCCATATGCTTGTGAGTGTCGATAGGCGGCGAGGGCGTTGAAGATGTATTTCGGCGATAAGACAACAGAAAATGAGTTCGGTACGAGCGCCGCAGCACCACCGGCAGATTCCCACGGTGGGATCCTGCGAGCAAGAAAATCCGCCCTGCAGCGACTTGCAGATTTTAGATCGAATAGCTAGCTAGAAGTAATTTATTACAATAAAGAACGATTTGTCTTAAATTCCACCCTATAAACACTAGTCTTACAGCATGCTACAAAGCGGTCTGTACAACTCACTCATCTGCCACAATGATTACACTCTTGCCCTTGTTCTTCCCCGACTGGACTTCCAAGATCGCATCGCCAGCTGCTTCGAGTCCACGTTTAGCGTCCTCAAGGTATTTGATTTCTCCACGAGCAACCATCCCTGGAACAGTTTTGTAAAACTCCTCGTCGTATTTCGCAAAGAGATCGAGGACGATGAAGCCCGAGAGCTGGATGGACTTCGAGACCAAATGCATCAAGTTCTTGATGTGGTATGGCCCCTGGTTGTTGTAGTTGGAGATCATACCACATTCCTGTGTTGTAGAGTCCAGTGAGATCTAGCTGCGCACTGAATTGCATAGCTCGCTTACAATGAAGCGCGCGTGAGGAGCAGCCGCCTCGAGGGCCGCCTCGAGCGTTTCGCCGCCGACATTGTCCCAGTAGCTAGCAGACATCAGAAAATGAATATGAGTAGCTTTATAACAAACGCACATGTTAATTGGCCCCTCTCGCTGAAGGACTTCAAGCGTATTCTCTGTCTTGTAATTGAACGCGACGTCAACACCAATGGACTTGAGGAATGCCACTTTCTCGTCCGAGCCCGCCGATCCAATCACTTTCAAACCCTCAAATTTAGCAAGTTGAGCGACAGTGCTAAACATGAACCAACTTGAGACAGCACGAAGCAAAACAACGTAAAAACTTACGCTCCAACGGGTCCTGAATCAGCCAAGATGTGAGTTTGGACTGGGCGACAATAACGGCAAGACAAACGTACCAGCTGCTGTAGAAACGAAGACCACATCGCCCTGGCGTCATGTGATAAGTGTAAATTTGAATCCACAGCAGATCAAAGAACCTTCTGCGGGTGCGCATATTCTTTCCAAGCATGGTAAGCAGTTTTTCCTACCAAACTCCACTTAGTACTGGCCGCACTCAATTGGCGGTGAGCGTACCTGGCATGCCGCAGACACCAACATACGCCGACAACGGCAGTTTCTCTTCATTTTGAATCTTGTAGAACAACTTCGCGTCCTTTGCCACGAAGTACTGCTGGAAGGCTAGCCAGGCGGGAAAATCTAATTTAAAATTACAAAAGGGCAGCAATGCGAAAACGTACGGAAGCCGAAGGCGTAGACGTGATCGCCTGGCTTGATCAAGGGGTCCTCGGAGCGAAGGATGACTCCAACACCATAATTATCTAGACTGTCAAATTCGTGAGATCAAACATAGATGTATCGAAGCTCCTACGGCAGACATACGGTTGTCCTACAAAGAAAGGGGGCTAGGAGCGCTCGCCGTTAACACATAAAACGAGAGATCGCATCGTGAATTACTCACAGTGTAACTTTGGATACTTGGATCCCTCATCTTTCCCCTCATGTATGGGTCGATGGAAACTACGAGAGTTTTGATCAGGAAGCCGCCGTCGAGTGCGGTCGACTCGAGATCGATAGTCTGCGACGCATCGTAGACCGTCGTCTTCCCTGGAATAGGGTAACCTGCGTTGTCGTGCAATAGATTAGACGTGACGAGACGTATCCAAATTACTACATACCCGTTGGGATTTCGTTGAAAAGAACGCGTCCGTTGGTGACTGGTGCCATGATATTGGATAAATTCCAAGATTATTCAAGAAAGGTCGGGTGATATACGCTAGCAAATCTTCACGCTTTTATGCGTGTGAGCGATGATGTGTCTGTTCAAGATACTCCTAGTTTGGCTGGGAGGAAAGTTTGCACAGTAAGCAAAGGCTTACTCATCTGTGGACATCGATCGTCGGGAAATTTCACATGCCGTCATCCGCTCTGTCTTCCACTGGATGGAATATATCATGTCTTGGATCTTGATGGCATTGTTAGCAGAAATGATAGCTCGAGGTCCTTCCGCATAATGACTGATTGGCAAGTGTGGGGAAGTTTGGATGAGTAAGAAGCTAAAAAAAGACGGGGCAGATTTCAAGTAGATGCACTAATAGCATTGTCTTAAGTAGTCTAAAACACGAGCATAGGATAACGGCCCTTGTCCTATGCTCTAGACGGCCCGGGGTTGCTCATTTCGCGGTATGCCCAGTTAGAGACGTACAGTATCGGTGCTGAGTTTCCGACGTTGTCGTTGCCGTCTTGTCAGCTCCTTTCGCCGCCATAGCGTACAACTTCAACAAGTACGATTCAGCAGATGGGCACCCGAACTCTCGCCTCGAAATTCATTCAAGTCTAGCAACTGGAAGTCATGATAACATCGAAGACGGAAAGCCTCAGGCCCAAGGCTCTCGTGAATATTGAAATACAGACTGTTCACTCGAACTGAAGGGGTCACTCTCGTAGAAATCTGTTCCTGGTAGGGTAAAAATTGATAGGATAGAACTTGAAGTTGATCGGATTGGAACTGACTGTGGGTTCCACAACGAACAGCATCTTGGCCTCATGAATTGCATACGTCAACACGATAAAATGTTGATACGACCTCTCCAGGACATCATCACCTCGTTACCTCAGCTTCTTGCGCTGGTGTCTTCGCATAGACACAAAATCGGGATACCACTATTTGATTATTGTATACTGATGGAGAAGTGGAACATAATAAGTAACCTCATACATGAAGAATACCAATCAATGGTAAATTTTCCCTGTTATCGCTAGATTCGATGCAAAATCAGCAAGGTGATGAGCGGATGGCACCACATGGCAAGCTGAGAAGCTGAGACTCGGATAGGACACAGCCGGAGGAGGTGACCAGCAGGCTCCCAAGAAAGGAAACGGCGGACTGAGGCTAGAGATGCTGTGGCGGCGGTGTAGTTTCAATTCAAATTTCAAACCCAGGCGGCGGTGTGGCGCCGCCCTCTCTACACGCCGGCTATCCCTGTTCTGGCTTGTGGATCTGGTTCTGCATCGTTTATTGAAGACTATTGAATGCAGAAGTTGGGTGTCTCTCATTATTGCTCAAGTTTTCTCTGGGTATAGGTCTCGCATCAATTGGGAGACTACCACGCAAGCTGGGAGAAAAGATATCCGATCCGCTAAAGGGGACGGCGTCACCGAGTTTAACGGGAGACGACAAACGACTTACGGCGTCCATATAGCATCGTCTGTACACTCTTCAAAATACATATCTGATTTCCCCATGTCCCCATTCTTCGACAGACTGCCGTTTCGCATGCTCTTTCTATTTCTGTACTAGTGCCTCAACTCGGGATCCTCCACCGATAGTCTCCTATGACACAAAATTCGGTACTATCGGTATGCTGGTGAGCAGTCTAGGGTGAGCAATATTTAGCAAGGGCCCAGGAGCCCCTCGTGTAGTCTGCTTCGTGGCGGGCGGTGTCAGGTAGTCAAGCTAGTGAAGGTTTCATTATGTGATGCCCAAAAAGTATAAGTGAGTGTTGCATCCAGGATCCATCCATTCATTCCCTATAATCACAGTCGCCTGCTTGTTTCGATTCTGGCTGGAATACTTGATGTCGTCCCCGCACGTGCTAAGGACACATACGGGGACGAGATCCGGAACAAAGGGATGAGGCTAGAGGACTCTTGAGACACAGCAGATGGCCAGTGAGCAAACACTTGATACGTAGCCAAGCCCCAAGCCAATAGGCTAGCGCCCAAGGGGCATAACCAAAGACGAGCTGTTGCCCCGCTTGGGACCATCGTTATGGAGGCTTGAATCATCTTCGAAACCAACCGTCTACCTAGGCTCCCTGGGATTATCTTTATCTCTTCCGGAACGGTGTTGTACTACTATTATGGCAGCTCGTATCCTCGCTGGTTCTCCTGTTTACTTCATTGTGAGCAATCCAATCGCAGAAGCTTTCTGTACTATGCACACTCTAATATAATCTGCTGGTTTTTCGACAACGAACGGCCTACCGATGGCCTGCAGTTGGTGATTGAGCGCCACACTAAGGCTCCAGCGTCTAATGATATGTCCTTATCTGAAACTCAATAGTTCACCATCTCTAACCCAGCACGTCCCTTGTCTGGTTTCACTATATACAAGGCACGCAAATTTCGTCATGCAGTCTTCTAGGGGTTCATTGGGCCCGCGCACCCCTTCACGCTTTGCGGAACTGTCTATCGTCCGGTCTGGATAAGTATGGGTGAGTCGAGTTGCATGAATACATCCATACACATTTATTGATATCGCGTGTACATCAATAGTTAAAAATCTGCGCAGTGGACAACACAATATCGATTGAACTTGGAAGAGTGCATTTATCCGCCAATCGTCCACTAGCAATCCCAACGAAAAGATCAGAGCACCGGGATCAAACTTTCCATCCACCAGCCAGACCCATCACGTTCTCAGGATCGTATATCGCTTTCAGCACTGTTAGTGTGCCTAGCGAAGCCCCATATATCCTTCCCGTACTCGTGCCATAAATTGCGTAATTTGGGTAGAGAGGCGCAGTGGCGACGTCTGCCTGCCCCTCAATAACCGCTGTCTCCGTTAGATTCGTGGCGCTCTCCAAAATTGCATCGTAAAACGCCTCATCGGCCGAAGAATTGGTCCAACTGAAGTAAAGGTTCAACGGCAAGTAACGCTGTGAGCGAGTTGACGGATATGCTGACGGGCTCCCGTGTGTGAGGATGGTCTGCAGGAAGGGCTCGACGTCATAGCTGATGATTGCTTCACCAGCGGAGAGCATTTTGGCACCCCAATACTATAGCTGGCATCTAGTACCGTATAATAATTTCCACTATTGTCACTCACCTCTGCTTGATTGGTTACTGCCTGCATGATGGAATAGGTGATGTCCCTTAGGGATACGGTGTTATAGTATCCGCTGTTGAAGTGAATCAGCATCACGCTCAATCGCTTACAGTTGCATCAGCTTTTTTACCGCTTATTTGCGCTCGTCTGGGTTGATTCGACTTGCACAAGTGACAAGTAGCTCCGGGTGGAGACATCTTCTTCAACGTTGGGGATGGTCAAGAAGTCGTCAAAGATGCCTGATGGAGGTGTAGGCGCATCATAGAACATTATTACAGACGCTAAAATCTGATATTGACAAATTCAATACGTTTTTAAGCAGGAAGACGTGTAGAGCCGCAAACCTGTCCGCCTGTGTAGTCGATTGTGGTGATAAGCGCTGCTTTCGGATCAGTAACATTCGCGGCGAAGTTGGCGGTAGCTAAGTTAACTTGGTCTATGTATTGACCAAGGATCACGAGTTGGCCACCCTACGTATACAAGACTGAGAACAGTTCAAAAACCAGGAGGGTGACATTGGCCTACCCATACTTGTCCCTGAGGGAATGTCTTGAGTGTGAAAGTTGTGACAATTCCCTATTGGAATACAATAAGCGCTGCGTTTCAGTCAACCAATTGACATGAATCATACAAAGTTATTGTAGCCTCCCTATTTTCAGCTTCAGCTCTAGCACAACTTGTAGATTCATCTGACTCACCTTCAGACCAAAGAAAAGATCGGGATTGGAGGCCTCGGTAACGTTTATAACTGAACTGTTGGGCAAAACCAACTGATAGGCTTGGACATTATCGAGGGTCAAACCATACTGATTGGTCAGCCATGAATAACCTGAGCCAGTCAACATCTTTCCAATATGTGAAAGACAGAAACGAGCTTACCTCCACCGAGTGTCAAACCCGCGACACCAATACCAGAAACACGACCTCCAACGACATTGACGTCAAAGTCCTCTAAAGCAGCATAAACATCGTCCCAAACCAAACCTGCGCCAATAGCGACTGTTCCAGTCGAAGCGTCGTAATCGACATCATTGAACCGTGTCATCGCAATTTGTACCCCCGGTGTAGAGGAGTATCCAGGATTCATGATGTGCCCGCCACCTTTCACCTGCACAATTAACATTAATGCAACTTCCATATCATCTTCTTTGCAGATCTCACAGCAAATGGCGTTCGAGAAGCTCCGAGGATCTGAAGCTGTAAACCATCGTTCAAAATCGTAGATTAAGATGAAGCCAGTTTACATACGATCACACCAACATCTTCAGGCGTCCCTGGTTCCACAGAGCAAACAGAATTCTGCGTGCTGGAATTAGCATAATGATATATATCCGCTTCGTAATTCGGGCTCGCTATTTAATATTCTTCCTGTTATCAGCGCTCCGAGAGAACACCTTAAGCGGCACTTACAAGGGTAGTAGACGCTGGATGCGGAGGATATGGTGTCTGCAATCCGCTCGCAGACAAATATAACACTGCTAGAGTTGGCATTAACAAGATGTCCCGCAGACAGGGCCGAAATAAGGGTGAGTGTCGCTATGAGGAGCATCGCTACTCCAAATGATCAACGCCGTCGCTGAGACGGCAGATAATAATTCTAAGGGGAAATGAGGGTTGGATTGTTGTTAGGTCGATGAGTTCCCGCCTTCAACTTCCCCGCTTTATACTGTGTCATCTGTTTGCTAGCGTGTACCTGATCCGAAGACCATCTTCATCGTGAAGGTTCACCCAGACATAATGTACCTCTTAGCTCCCGGACTACATATGCTAGTGTTTCAGCGGCGGGCGTAGCGCAGGGGGTCAGCTTCCTGAATTAGATTGGCATGATATTCACAAACTCACCTGACAAGTCATTGATAATTGCTCCAAGATCTTCATCGAAAGGTCAGTCTTGACTATAAAACTAGTGCTATGGTTGCGTGCTTGTCATGTTATGGATTGGACTTGTCACCAGATTTGGGGACGACAGGACAACCTGGTTGGGGGTAGCGCTGAGAAGCATTAGCGTCGTAGCATACGCATGACCAGGCGCGTACAGTAGAACGGGAACACGTATAGGCTTAACCTCGATCACCTTCGGCGGTTCTAGCGACTGTAATCATAGTAGAGGCACACTGGCAGAGCAACCCAATCCTCCCACTAGAGCGAGTATCAGGCGCAACCAAGATATGCATCGTGCGTCAGGATTTTTTTAAACAGACTTATGGGACACATATATAGGACACGCGGGCCTGAGGTTGGCTGAAAATCCTAGCGCAACGGACTTTGACGCAGGGTGCGGGAAAGATATGATGATAGTGAGCGCTCGGCCCACTTGAAAGGGCGTTAGACACGCACATACAGCTTGCATCTAAGAGATGTGGTACGAGACCAAGCATATTGCGGTGCGCTGGCGCGATTTAGGGCACGGGTTGCAAATAGGCCAGTCAGGCTTGTCCTGTGGTAAGGCACCCGACGCAGCTTGGGCTGCTAAGTAGGTTCCGAATAAGACGTAGGCGCCGAATGCAGACTGATGTCAATTAAAGTATAATCTGGAGGAATGTTTCCCATGCTGAGGTGGAGCTGACTGCGTTCAACTTGACAGCTAACCTCAAGCTCTAGTGCCTCATTATGATGAGTGCCCTAGTCTATACAACACTGGCATCACATCGTATCACGAAAACGTAGTGGCACTTTACCCAGACCGGGGCTGTTCGTTGCTTTGACCTCAGAGCCTTGTACCTTCACCCTTTCGGTACATACGATGTTGCAATCGTTTGAGCTAATTGTCGTCTACGTAAATGCATCGTAAAATCGGCTTCGCTGCCGAGGTGCGAGCTGAGGCAGGAGTAATAAACCAATCTTGTTTTCATATCAACGCCACAAATGGAGGGGAACTTGTAAGTGCTACATACGGACAACCTGCCAGTGGATAGAGAGTAGCGCAGCCAGTCAACAAAAGAGTTATACGTGGGGACCATATGGGTCAATGAAGAGACTGGTGGTTCAAACGAAATGTGAGGTCTGTGTTTAGGGCTCGGATGTAAAGAGGAAAACTGTGACGCGGGAGGTCCCCGCCGTTTCCTTTCTCGGTTGTCGCGCCCTCGGCCCGACGCGTCCGGCGCGCGGCCTCATGCCCTTCCAGAGTCACAATATTTTCAAGCACTTCTCTCAGCCTCGCTGATGTACATTATCACTCTGGTCCGCACAACTACAACTTTGTATGGTGCATCAATTTGGCTTGCGTTTGTCCTCGTTTCAAAGGACTGATCTCCCCCCTGAAAATGTAACTTGGGTGCTGCACGACTGTAGCGTATAGAATTATACCACGCAACAAAACATTTCCCCCCTGACACTACAAATATTTACCCTACTGGAAGCTGCCACGATGCATATTCGAGATGCCTCGCCTTGGAGCAGAAACGGGGAGTCTCGTCGCAAGTCGACTGTGACGCAGCCCGATGGGGCCCAAAGCTTTATCTCGCGACCGTCGCCTTCTAAGCTATCTTATTCGCGAGATAAATGGTGAACATGCTGAGAAATTCTCAGACTACATAAATCATTGCGAAGACGAGAAAAGCATGGTTGAACTTGCTAAATTTATGATCGGCCGGTTTTTTCGCGTCTGCGAGCAGATTGTGTCATTCCTTCTGACCTCGCTAATTGCATCATTATCAATTCAGTCAAAGCGGCGATGGGCGATCCCACCCCATTGGTTAGTTCCCCATCGCCTTTCGATGCAGTGGAAGAGCAAGTGTCATTGCTTCTTCAGCGGCCTTCGCTGAAGCATGATGAATTCAAGAAACTGGTCAATTGTAACGTCACTCGTATTTTCCGCTCCAATTTTCATCCTAGTAGACCTTGGCTCGTGATGGCTACCGTTGTGTTTCAACGAAACGGTGGGACGTGGCGTCGCTTGACATTCTTCCCTCTAGGCGAATTGTACTCCCGCTGAGACTAAATCCTTCGCTTATTCTCAACTTGCACATATCATACCTCAGTCTATCAGCGCGCATTTATCTGAAGATACCAGGATAACTGCTTTACGCGTATATTTGATATGCTTGCCAATCATCGTTTAGAGACTTCACGCTGCTTCCGTGTGGGCAGTGTTATCAAGGTTTGGATGTCAGGGGCTCCCTAATGACTTGAATGGTGATTTTATTCACCACATGGAGAATTTTATGACCTTGAATCCAGATTTTTTTCGACTCCTTGATTGTCTGGCTGAAGGCAACGGTGAGCAAATAAAATTCATACACAATGTCATCTCACGGTTATGATTGTCAGGGAACCTCAAACTGTTATAAAGCGCAGACGCCGTCTAACTATTCCCAAGATCCCGGATACCGTTACATTCATGTCCCATGTTCTGGATGTGCGATCGCCCGACGCGCGGTATATCGCTTTGCATGCGACGTGTGCCAGAATTGTTCATCTTTCAGGCGCAGGCGCATATGTCGAGATGATGCCGAGGGATGAAGAAGATACGACAGTTCTTGCAGAAAATGGATTGTCAGCAGAAATATTAGAGTAGTAGCTGTCGCAAATTATGGTGAATCATACATGAACGTGCCATGTCGGATGCCGTCGGGGACATTAGGTTTAGTGTTCAAAAAAGATTCGCTACATTGGATAGACGAGTACGGAGTGATGTTATCATGGCGGAGGACGTAACAAGATTTCGAGTGTATGTTACCGTAAGAGATCAAAAGCAAAAACAAATATAGAGCGCTATTTTCACTCGTTATTGACTTGAAGAGACACACGGGACCTAGGATGTGAGTGAGTGCTAGTAGAAGCGAGGTGGAATATAGAGCACGTCAACATGTGTGCAATGAGCTACTCACACAAGCCGTCCACTAGCATGCAATGAAGGAAACCTCGACGAAAGCTGACTCTCCCAGGAGTCCTTGGGCATCACCTCCTTCACACTGCTACGTCGAACACAAAAGTGAAGATGAAAGACGGCGCTTTGTAGAGCAGGATATCGACGGCCGGAGAGAGCTTGGTCCATTAACGCATAGCAATTATTATCGACGTTGTCAAGAGCGTCCTGGACAAGCGGAGACTTGGCATCATAGAGCAACGAATTGAACTTGACTTCGATCAACTTTGGAAGAGACGCGCGAGACAAGATGTTTGCCGCTCTGATCATGTCTTCAAGGCGAAGATTAAATGACAGGGCCTGCAAGCGGACGGCCGGCGTGAGATCGATCTGAAAGTCTGAGGGACGAGCTGGAAGACGTCCACATCAGCCAAATTTCTATAACTTGACACCAGCAAGATGCGTACCATCAGTAGGAGAGCCAAAATAACGCTCTAGCGCGATGCGCAGGGACAAGAGCGATTCGGCAACCACAGGGAGTAGCTTGGAGCACTTCTCCAGGGCATCATTACGGGAGGAGAGATGGCGGACGTGTGCGTCGCTCGACGCCAGGAAATCTATGACATCATTGCTATTATGCAGATCGACGGTGTCGAGTCTGAGGGGATGTCGCACCCAAACAGTGCTGGCCACATCACAGCGCTTCTCGAAGTGCACTTGATGGCAATAAAGGGAGGCGAGGCGGGGGAGCGCACGAACAAGTCGCCCAAACACAACCGCAGAAGGGAATTTTACCGAGAAGAAATCGAGGATGGTCACCGACCCAAATGCGAGGGTCACATGGAGGAAGATCTGCGTGTGCAGCTGCCCAACCACCCACACACCATTTTCGAATCTGAGTAGTTCGACTCGAGGCAATTTCTGTGCCATGCATATAGCAAACGTCCCAAAGACGGCAACCGACTCGTTCCACCAATCGAACGAGACTGCTTTGATGGGGCGGCACCGCTCGGGGTGCTTGTTCAGTACTTTGATCAGGCGGTACACCTGGCTTTTATCCGTGTCCCTCACATCAAGCCTCTCCTGGGCACGAAATCGGCAACGAGAATACCACCCTCTACACACTCTTCCCAGTGTTAGTAATCGGGCTTCATATACCTCGTTATCCCTATAGGCGCCCATCCAATCGTCCGCGACGCAATCAATCACTTTCTCCCACAATTCGACTGGGAGCTGTATCAAATGTTTGAAACGCATGTCCGGCTCTGACCTAGCGACTTCGGTGATAGGCCCGATGGACCCCATGTTGCTTTCTGCCCTTGCGAAGTCCAGTTGTGATACATTTGTGAATGTCACACACACTCACTGTCTCCATTGGTACTAGATGTCTCTCCTGGTTCCAGTCTCAGCTGAATCAACAATCTGTTATGTTGCATATCGATGAGAGGTGGGGCCGTAAGTGGAGACGACATGATCTGCAGATGGTGAACGAGGGAGGAGGGGCGCATAGTGCTCCTCGGCCTATAATGTGCTCTCTAACAGCTCAGCGCTCCGAGTCAACCTATGTCGTCCCACACGCACTATTCATCAAACTCAATCGCATTGCATATAATCCATTATGGTGAAACTGCATACCAGCAAGCGCATGCTAGGATGTGGGGCCAGCTGGGTCATGCATCTGGCACAGTATCGTCGTCGCCAATGTGGCATCGTGCAAAGCCCGACCTGTCCTCGGCCATTCAGCCCACTAGGAAGCACAGCACAATGTGCTTCAGCGTGTATCTGTCGATTGCGCGTGGCTTCTGATACGTGTGAAGTACCGTGTACATACTGCTCTCAGGCTGCTACCACGACGCCTCGCGGAACTAAATATCGTCCGGAGCAACGCACGTTAGCATCTGCCAATGTCCTCACATGGAGGCCAGAAATAAATGGATTGCGTCTAAGCATCTCAAGACCTGCCAGAAGAGCAAAGCAAAGACTCACCCATGGGATCAGCGGAATGCGTTCGCAGGACAAGTGCCCCGGAGTGGGGCGTGAGGCACACTTTCCTCGTTTGCTACTTACATCAAGAGAACCCAGGGTTTCCTTGACGGCCTTGTAAAAACATTTTTAAAAATTTAAAAAAGACGGTCTTGTATGCTTGTATGACTGATTATTACATTGTAGTTTTCATCTTACATACAAGGTAAATTAAATATAACAATTACTATACAATACACCATTTGTCAAAGGTTATATCAACCAAAGTCTTTTTTTTTAATTCCAGGGTTTATACTCCATACCGTAGGGTACATGCAGAGTGTAAATAAATGTTAATGCGGGGCGGTAGTCACCCCGAAACGTTCCCCTCGCTCGCGAAAGAGCCGAAGGGAGATACGGCGCGGGAGGATCCCACTTCGGTTGGGCCATCCCGCTCATATCAACCAAAGTCAGTTCCAGTGATGATACATATCCCTATGAGGGACCGAGTTTCCACCTACAATTCACAACACATGAATCATTAAACATGGATGAAAATGTTCATTCGACCACGCTTACGCTCCCCGAGATTATGATCATGTCGATGCACCGTATAGGAGAAGAACTCATGCGCAGACTACGTAGCGCGCTTATCCCTGGAGTCTCGAACAACCACATGAGGCGCCAGCGAAAATACACTTCTCAGTTACACAATCAATGAGGGTGATATCAATACACATCTCTGTCTTCACTTAGTTACACAAAGGATGCTACTCTGCTTCTCTCTTTTTCTTTTTAGAGCCTTGCATCGTCCGGCATACGACCGTATTCTTCACCCTGATGCCCAGAGACGCTTCTTCAGTCCGAGCGCCTCTCGTCGCGACCGCGACGCCGGGTCAAAGTATGGCTTCTCGCCGAGCGATACCACACGGTAGCCTTCGCGCTTCTCATCATAGTCGCGCGTCACTACACACAAATTTCGAGTCAGCAAATGTACAGACGGAAAATATTATGGTTAGCTGCGCAGCGTACCGTTGTGGATCGTCGACGAGTTCGCCCAGATTGCTACATCGTTCCTGTCAAATACGTGAGTATTTGTCGTCTAGAAAGATACAGAACGTAGGGTGGTTAGATACGTACTTTTGCCATCGGAAGCGGACTTGCATGTCGTGGTTCTCCGTGACAACCCGGTGAAGGTACTCAAGAGTCGCATCGCTCTCATCCTTTGTCAGCTCAAGTATGCGCTTCGTGAAACTGGCACGTCCGTTAGCGCGCACCCCACAACAGAAAGACAGTGCTCACTTGCGGTTCACGAAGAGACCCTTCCAGCCCGTAACGGGGTTCGTGCGAATGACTGGATGCACGGCCTTGAGCTCGAGACCTACGTTGGCAGGATTTCCTCGCACGCCTGCGAACAGTGTCTTTCCCGTTCTGCAAGTTACAATCAGCTCCGGCTCTCAACACGCACACTAACGTCAGCGACACCTACGCGGCAGCCCCGGTGGCGAACTTAGTACCATCATGTAATGCAGTGAGGCCCTCAAGGTATTTGGCGTATGCAGGGCTAAGGCGGTCATACGCTTCATAACCGCTAGACCAGAGCGTGTCACCGCCGTTCTCTGGAAGCGTGTGGACTTTCAGGATGGCGAAATCCGAAGGCACAGGCTCAAACGTGATGCTGAGTCACCTGTCAGATTACATAGCATACAGAGGAGAATCTGATATACTCTGAGTGCCATTCCCTACCGGAAAATTCGGAGATATCGAGGATACTTTTGTATTCCTTAACCCTGTTCATAGTATGCTGTGAGTCCGGTAATATAGGAAATATGAGCAGCCCAATGACCTGTCCTTTTCGGAGGTAATTGTGTGGATCTCCGCGGGAAGATCCACAGGCTGGTTGTCTGTTGGGTGAATGTGCAGCCCGGACTCTTTAGGGCGCCCAGAGAGTATGCCCAACTTGTTTCCGAGCTGCAACGGATTTATCAGAGGCTGTAGGTGCAAAATATCTGACAAACTTACCAGCTGCTGTTCCTCCAATGTGATGTCTTGGTTCCTAAAGAACACAACATTACGCTGCGAGACTGCAACAACGAAATTCAATGCACCGCTGAATACACAGAAATAACGGAGACCCACTGATGATAGCTAGTTCACGGATGAGCTCGTCCGCATTGTCCGCCTTCAGGAGATCAGACAGCTGAACATTTTTGTACTCACGCCCAATGACGGGCGTGTACTCGAAGTGCTCGTATTTATCGAGTGCACCGGTGGGTTGCAGTGGTGTAGTGGATGCTCGGACGAAGTGAGAAAGACGCGGCGTCCCGGTTGGTACAGTTTGAGTGACAGTCTGTGTTATGGACATCGTGAGTTGAGGTTGGAGAGGATAGTAGCTGAGTACACACGGGATATAAAGGCGGCAGGTGCAATGACGAATATCAACGAAAGACTTAGATGCTCCCCTGCTGATTGATGAATGCGAAGAGAGATTGCTTCCGTCCAGAGAGAAGGTTGGGTTATCTATCACGCCAGAATGCGTCAGTATGCTGCTCGATGAGTGTTGCTGGCGCCAGACGCGATCCCGTGCCATAAATTGATCGAACAAACGCAAGGTCACAGCATAAGTAGGCATGCATGCACCAATGAGACAAAATCAAACATTGCGATTAGTTGCGCATCAAACAGTCACCACGAATGCTACGTACAGCGGCTGTTCATGTAAATGGAAGTATAAATGCATGTAGGTCAGGAAGATGTGCGGGGAAAGAACGTCATAAGCTGAGCAAGAAGCTGCAATATGGCGGCTTGATCGCTCCATCCGCTTGTGCTTCTCCTGGAGGAGTCCCTTGAACTCCGTGCGGCGCTCCACAAGCCTGCCTCGTCACACAGACTCTCGCGCTCTATCGTGAGTGTCGTAATCTCGCGATCGAGTTCCTAATACTTATCCGATTCAACGCCGACGGGCCGCCTCGTTCACCAGGTCACCCATTCACATAGTGTATAATCTCACTATGGAATCAATGGTGGTACACGACGATAGAATTCAAAGCGCCCAGGCACCAATTAAATGACACCACTTACTCCACATTGCATAAACTCCAATAACTACTTACCTTTTCATCCATGTATTCTCTCTGCCTTGCCTAGTACTAGTCAAAATGTCGGCTCACGATCTGTTCAAAAGTATTATTTAAAATCAATCCCTACCATCTCTGGCATGCCTTGGTATATCTCTGGAAGTGATAGTTGGGTTAATATGAAGTATTGAGATGAAATTACGAGGGATAAAATGGGACTCACAAGTCGAGATAATTCATGTTTGACACTGATCAAGAGAAGATCTTTCGAAAGGCGCGAATTGAGACACGAGCGAGAGCGGTGGAGTCCGACTTACGCCTCAGCGCCATATCCCGCACGATCCATTCTACCACGTAAAGTTGTCTTCCGCCAGGGTCCACATTGTCCTTCTATATCTTAGCAGGCCCGTGACAAATTCAGGCCACTACCACTCCATACTGAAATATTTCAACATAGAGGTGTACTCCCAATATTCCAGCCTGCAAATATCCAGTCGATGATGCCTGAGATGTGTTCATTAGATACCATAATATTATGTGTAATCAGATCTCCGTAAGTGAACGTGATACGGTGGGGGAAATCCAGCAGTTTTGACTGTACATGTGGCAAGTTTTTCGTCCAGCGTCTCATTGAACGTTCGAAATTACAGTTTGCCGTAGATGAGACATTCATGGGGAAAAGCAGTGTCGTTCGCGCATAGTCCTACTGCTCCTGTCGGAATACGAGAGTCGTACACGGGGCCACCGATTGCCAAGCATACGCGGTTGCTATATGGACTAGTGAAGGTGTGCATCGATGTAGCTCGTCGGTTCCTCCTTGAGTGTATTCATCTCGGAATGCGTCAGCGTGGTGTGAAGCTCTTCTAATGTTTTCCCGGTAGGAGGCGTAAAGACGGACCCTTCTAAAGCGCTCGAAGGGGGGGCATATACAATGAAAGAGTCCTAATCGATCCAGCCAGAGACATCGCTACACCCTCTTGAAGATACATCCTACTATAGATATATTTTGAGCAGTAGATTGAATGGTAATGGATTTCTGCTTGCTTTTGAGTTCAAACTTCGCCGATGATAATACCGTCTAGAGTGAAATCAATATATAGCGGTGAATTACATCCATGGGGACGAGTGAGATGTGTAAACCCAGCAGATGGCGGACAAGAAACTGGTGAGTCATAGCATGAGTGGACGTGCGCGTTGAACTTAGACTAACAGTCAGCCTCTGCCGCACATTCAGCGATAGCTCCGGCCGCGGAAGTTCCAGCTCAAGTTCAAAGTAGAGTCCCTTGATAAAGCGATGGACAGCTTTTCACCCTGAGAGTCGTGTGCAACATTACGGATATTACGTAATTGAGCGTTCAACAAAACATATCATACGACCTTTTCCCAAAAGGAAAGCGTCTGAGTTGCGCCGCACAGAAAGCGTCCATTCAGATCAACTGTATCAATGAGCTACAGAGAATATTGATACTTTTTGTCATTGAAGCCTGCTTCAAATCTCGTTAAAAAACATGAATCTTACACTTTACGTGCCATTATTGATATTCAGTGCTGGCCTTGTATACACTCAGACCTGCCCAGAGAGCTGGGTGCAGCATGCACCCCCCTTTAACACTTGAAGTCGTCGCCTTAGGACATATGTACTCGCATACACAAACCCCGAGCAGGTGACAATCATAGTATACAGAAAGACTGTTCATATGTGCATGCATAGTAACCAACTGTCCGTGTTCGCGGCCGTTCGTAAACAACAGTCGCCAAGGGAGTTCGAAGATTCCATTCAATTTCCCTCGCGATCGTAAGGCTATATGCCCGTCTCGATCCTGACACAGATCTCAATCAGCTCGGGCAGGGATGCAGCATACAAGAGACCGGCCATATAGGGCAGTTACTCAAAATAGATGGTATACGAGAGCGTCCGCAACTTGATAGCAGGCGTAAGATCTGGACGGAACTCTGCAGTAAGAAAGAAACCGAAAATCATCTGACTACGTCATCTCTGCATCAATTCGACAACGCACCTTCGAAGGCATCGATGAAGCTCCGTGGCGCGAGACTCATGGTCAACAGGGACTGAGCATTCGCGGCAACCAGCGTATGATACGAGTCTGATTGTTTGAAAGCACGGAAATACGTGCCAGAAACGATCGTCAATAGAATTCACGTGTCAATAGCGCCATCACTAGATTCGAGGATGACGGTTTTCCAGTCGGAAAGCGTCCAGAGCGTGTCCCGTTCCGGGAATAAGGCCACTCTTTGAAAACAATGCAGAGGTGCATCTGAGTGGAGAAGCAAAGTGCGAAGACAAGTGAGTTTCGTGATCGACCCAAATGTAGCACGTATATGCAGGAAGACCTGTTGATATAGTTGTCTGGGTATTCATGTACATGCACATAGTTTGAGAAAATCTAGTTGATGTAGCTTCCGTGTCATGCAAACAGCGAACGTTCCAAAGATATTAATTTCCCCATCTTGGAAGCACACGCTCTGAGCACTATTTCATCGCCTAGGACGTTCATTGAGTGTCTTGACCAGGTTATATATTCACGTCTTGTCAATCTAGATGATGTCGATCATATTGTGTATGAAAGCGGCACCGGACATACCACGCTCGACGTACTCGTCCAGGCCCCCGCAGCCGGTCATCATAGAATCAATCGTCCCGCCATTCACCTGCATGTCCCATAACCCAATGGGAAGCTGGATCGAAGGAGCAGGAAGAATGGCAGGCCGCCTTGGACCAATCCCTACTAGAGCGGCTGTAGACGTCTGCACACCTCACCTATCGAAATTAACGCGAAAAAGGTGTAGCTAGCGCGGGCGCCGAGTGCTCACCACCTCTATTCACGACGCTGCACCCCGTAACGACTTCCGTTTTACCATAACCATAGTTTCCTTGTCCACTGAACGGAAGTGTAGCCGTCTGAAGAGAGCACGCGGGGAGAAAGCGGGTGTGCAATGCTTGACACATGTCCTATCGCAGTTGTACATATCGTCGAACGTTGGAGTTATGGCTGCAGCGAAGAACGCTGTCACCGTGTCGAATATTTGGTAGAGCAAGGGTAGGTAGAGAGGATGTTCGAGGGCAGAGCTTCTAGCAAGGAGTGTTTTATATGGATATGTGAAGCTTGTAAGAGCAAAGGTTGAAGGAAGTGTCCACATACCCGCGCCCTGTTCACGCCGATAGTAAGCACCTTAGCTTAGGTCTTCCTCCCATCCTCCGACCAACTTCGTCCTTATTTGTAGACGGTTCTGACAGCACCGTACGCGCAGTCAATTTTGTTAATGACCTCATATAACCAAAACAATGTTCACCAACATAGACAGCGAGCTAGGACAGGAAAAAGATGGCCTCTACAACTCGCTCTCTTGATGCTATTATGGATAGGACCCGGATCAGAACCTCCATAGCTTTTTCTTCCGAAAGAGCCAAGCTGTGCTACATATGAATGAAGTGTAGAGACTGAGTACAATCATTGCCGCTGAATCTGACATATACATCGTAGGCATTGAAAGATTCACAAGGCCCGTGGCAACGTTTGCCTGACCAAGACGTTATATGCATTGATCTGCACACGTATAATGCCAGACACTCACCATGAGGAATAACACAAGACCATTCTTGTTTATGGCCTCGAGAAGCGCGGGAGCACTCCTCACAACTTCTTGTTTCCGGTCGTCGTGCTTGATGTACGTCAAGGGATTCGGCTGAACCTTGAGTTTCGAATAGGGAGAGTAGGTGGACTTAGAAAACGGCGATGCGAAGAACACCAGGTCAAGCACGAGATACCCAAGGAGGAACGTTGTGTTATACGCAGCAACCCAGATGATGTATTGAATACTGATCTGCATCCAGATCCGCATGAATTCTCTCGCACACAGTATATAGGACTCACGAGTCGACGCGAAATGCCTTCACCGGCATTAACATATTTCAACGCACCCAAAAGCACCCAGTATAGGACGGCATAAGAGCAAAGTTCAATTGCCGTCTTGTCGTTTTCTCGTTTCGCATGTGTCTCCGTCAAGCCTCGGCGCGTTGATCCCTTCGCACGTTCGCTATCCAAGTCACTCAAGTCATTAGCGCGAGGAGTTGTTGGGCGCGACAGAGGCTCTATGAGCTCCTGTTGGCGCCGTCGGAAGTAAGACGGTGTTGCTGGAAGTACGAGCGTGCCAACAGAAAGGCCGAGAAGGTCGACCGCCAAGTAACCTAGAAAGAATGATCGTTTATTGGTGTTTATTTTGAGGCCACTGAGGAGTACCTATTGATGAAACGATTCCCTCCTTGTTTGCACTGATGATGCTGACACGAGGAGCGTTCATAACGAAATCCCTAAGGCCAGCGTTCAATGCTAACTGGTGCACTTGGTGCAAATTCAGTTAGCCTTGTAATCAGTCAATAAAGATGAGAACATACAGAACGCAACGAGGACACCCAAAAGAGAGATGGGAAATCGTAACATGAGTGGATGCAAGAAAACCTGTAGAAACGGCACAACCGCCAACGTAATAAAGAAATTCCAGTGTGTTCCGTATTCAGTTTGATGCTCCTACAGAGGTCGTCAGAAGACGTCACCGAAATGAGAGACCACAGCATACAGGGTATTCTACGCCCTTTACTGATAAGGTACGTATCAGACCCAGAAATAGAAGGGGTGAACATTTTCGTAGGACAGTAACCAATTTGGGTATCAGTGGATTCTTCAGATAGGAGGGGTTTTTGATGAGCGGTATGGCGGATACAATGCCTTGAGAAAACACAAATGAGCCGACGCCCAAGTCCATCTACAAGAGCGTTATTATAATGTGAAAAAAACAGTGGTCCGAACTCACTAGAGATACACCGAACGTTTCACACTTGGCCAGCATGCGCGGAAAGACAGGAAAGTCGACCGCAAGAATGCACGTAAATGTCATTAACAGCATGTGCGAGCGATATGTTGTTAAAGCGGGAAGCGGGGCAATAACTGGGCCAGAAGGAACTTTGATCTGTGGTGTCTCTTCAGCCGTTCGGTCTTGCACGCTTGCAGACCTCTCGTCTGACGAAACTGTTGAAGGAAGAGGGGGCCCAGTGTCTCTACGCGGCAGGAGGAGTACCAATCCTGTCACAATAAGCAATGCTAAATTAAGGAAGCTAGGAGATTCGGCAGACAAAGTAACGGAGAGAAGGAGTGGGGTTCCTAATAGGACGAGATCCAAGAGAAAGCTAGACTTGCTCTGAGGAAGTCGTGTTCTTAGGGCTGAATGGAGTGCCATGGAGGACTGCTACGTTCAGCACGTATAGCTCTGGATAAGTTTGGTTGAACTTACGAGAGCGGCAAGGGATACCATGTTAACGTGGCCAATGCTGGAACCTGTCATGCCCGAGACGAACGCCTCCTTCGATGTCTTGTAGTCATCACCCATGACGAAAATTTGTTTCTGTAACTTCAACTGAAAGGCATGTAAGTTGTGTAAATGGCCAAATAGCGGAGAACATCAATGAGTTCGACATGATGAATTGGTGACATACCAAGCTTGAAACAGTACTGTAGGACAATATCTAATTATTTGGATTGTCTTTCGGCGTAATATCATTCTCCGTACTGAAACCTCCGTCTGGCTATCCTACGAGGAGTGCAACTTTCTGAGTTTGGCATCAGAATAGTATTGAAACCTGCTGATGTTGGGAGACATACGTGTAACGTGAGGAGAACTTTTGTACGTCGGCGACAAGTATTGGATTCCCAGCTCAAGATCCGGCCTTGAGCCACGGTTCGATGCCTAGTATCCCGATTGGACGAGTCTATTACTGGAGTGCATACCAGTGACAAACAGAGGTTTATACGGGCGCCTATTAAAGCGCTTATGATTCAAAATACGACCCCGCCATTAATATTATTGCCTCAGTTCTCAACCTTCTCATGTTACCCCCGCATACACTCCTCCTCTCCGCCCCCTTGCCGCACGGCTGTATGACGCTGAAAAACAAATCAAATTTGCATCTTATGCCACTATCGGACATACAAGTGGCGAAACCATTGGACGGCTCGACTGGTAGTGATACACTCTTCTCGCTATCACGTTCGTATCCGGAAGATGATGATTATCATTGCTACCGTTTACATCCACCCTTATCGCTATGACACTTCCCATGCACACTTCGCCCCCACGGCTGGTCATTTGACCCCGCTCAATACCATCTCTGGTCTTGGCGAGAGATGTGATCAATAAAGGTATGTGTTGAGGCATAAGATGCACACAGCGAGTTCATAGTGATACAAACATCGTTGCCCGCCTGCAACGCATGTGAACCAAACATGCGAAACGAGACAGAAGTACCCTCGCGGCCTCCATAAACGCTCTCGTATACTCACAAGCCTCTGCGTAAATTTGAGCAGCGTGTGCGCATGATATAGAATCTCACCCCTCTGGGACGATCGCAACCAGCTTAAGCCCCATTCACCCACGCTTGATAGTCGTCCTCCAAGAACTGCCGCACCTGCACCCAGTCCCCACACCGATGCACCGCCCCACTCCCGTTCGTCTGCGGGCCATCGAGAGTCCCGTCCGACAATACCTCGTAGTACGTGCTCTCCAGCGTGATGTCCGCGCTACACAGCGCCACCTGCCGCAGATACCCCAGGCAATGTGCTGCGTGCTCCCGGTGCATGTCCAAGCGTGAGCGGTTCCCCGCAGCGAGCTCGTTGAACGCTCCGCGCAGGCCATCCAGGCAGTGCAGCTGATGGTACATAGCGACGCCGTAGTAGACCTGTGTGTCGCCGCGCTGTATCTTGATGAACCCGTCGCCGCCTGCGGGAAAGAGTGATGCCCAGTCGGCGTCGTCCTGCAGCCCGTACCGCTCAGAGCCGGAGATCTGCAGCGCTGCGGGATGCACTTCGAGCGGCAGCCGGGACAGCTCCTCTCCCGGGTAGACGCCTGCTGGATCTGTGCGCTGAGTGTGCGTGTAGATGCACAAAAATGAGAGACGTACCTGGTCTACGGGACACATACAACCACAGCCCCGCGATATTGCTCAGCAATGCAACGACGAGCACGAGCACGCCGGCGTGCACGACGTGAGCAGGGAGGACATAATATGTGCCAGAGCTGTCGTGCATACTGGGTGCTTCAGAATCATGCTGAGCTCGTGAATGATGACTTGACGGCGAAGTATAGAAACATTCGACCGAGGGTCCAGAATGGAAGCGTCTAGTCCAAGTCTAGGTTAAGTAAGCACTGCAGTCGCCCGTCGTTGTCGTCGTTGTCGTCGTCGTCGCGCATCCTGGATGCAGTCGAGGTCTACGTACACTGCGCTGCCGTTGTCGCCCAACGCATTGGATGAGCCGGCTTCGGCAAGGGGCGATCACTCCGACCCGCCCTCCGCGAACCTGCCCTCCGCCGCGCTGGTCTTCTGCACGCGTCGGTCGGTCCTCCTTCTCTACATCCTCTACGTGCCCGTCCTCGTCTCCGCCGTTGCTAGCCTCGCTGCACTCGTCGATGCGTCAGACTTGCTGCATAAATACGCGCCGCGCGCGCTGCGCAACCTCCCCCGCCCCGACATCTCGATTGGACTCCCTACGCGAGGCCCACGGCTCACTGGCAGGGTGCGTACACTGTCATCTACCCAGTTATCCCCCAGAAATTCTAAGCCCCTCTTGCGCACACAGACCTTCTAGTCCACGGCATCGAGCGTGCCTTATCGAGGTTTCATTCTGCCTTGCCGTTGACAGCCGCCACGCAGCACTGTAATCAGCAGTATATATCTGGTCCGCCCCAGCCCCGACGAGCAGCACTCTTTTTGAATCCGCTTCCTGTGGAATAAGCGTGGGGAGAACCTCGTCGTTTGCTAAATCCCAGCAGCGGGCAAAGTATGACCTGGGTGCGAAACATCCGCCCGAATGGGGAGTCGTGCGATGCCCGCTTTGACATTGATTCTTTTCCCGTCTGTTGGTAAGCCATTTCTGCTTCAGATGGAGGATTGTGGGTCGGGGGACGGCGGAAACCCCTGCTGAGGTTCGTGCAGCGCTAGGGTGGGAACAGAGTGGCTACTTTTTTCGGCACACGACTGACCGATACTATATATGCACTTGATATTCCAATTATCAACTCGTTTCCGTGAACATCGACTTCCATGTGTCACTCAACTTTGAAGTGCATGTGTATCACGGTCATGCGCCAACCAAGTAGCCCGATACTGAATATATGCGTCGTGACGATATGCGAGTTTCTAGCAATGGTAATCGACCACAAGTACCCCGAACGTACAACGCACAGCTACAAGCGAAAACAACATGCAGTATGCGCACAGGATTATCAGCATACAGCCTTCACAGCTGACCATGATTAGAGGTAGGATCATAATGCACTACGTTGATGTGTACGGACGAGAGCGACTCGGCAGCCACAGCGATCAGCCTCGACAATTTTCTCGACGCCCTGTCATTGCAGGAGATGGCGGAAATGCACGCCGATCGACGCGAGCAAGTCAGCGACGTCATCGTTGCAAGACAGGTTGACGACGTCGAGTCAGAGAGGATGCTGCACTCCGACAACGCCTGCATATTGCAGCTCTTCTTGAATCGCACTTTCATGCACGAGAGCGAGGCCAGGCGAGGGAGCGCACGGACAAGCCGCCAAAACACGACCGCAGAAGGGAATGGCATAAAGTGGGGGAGCAGCTTGGTTACTGACCCAGATGCGAGAGTTACATGGAGGAAGATCTGCGCGTCCAGCCGCCCAGCTACGTACGTACCATGTCCAATTCGAAGCAGCTGAACCCGGGAAAGTTTCTGCATCATGCGCGCAGCAAACGACCCAAACACACCCATGGATTTCCCCCCGAAATTCAACGACACAGTATTGAGAGCATGGCTTTGCTCCGGGTGCTCGCTCAGTGCGTTGATGAAATACTTGCTTTTTGTCTATGCCACTCAAATCAATCACCTCCTGTATACGAAAGCAACATTGGGCATACCACCCACGACACACTCGGCCAAGTCGTTGAAGGGCGTCGTCGGCGTGGAAATTGTCGTCGGCAATAACGTCAATTATCTGCTCCCACAATTCTGGTGGAAGTCGGATCGAAATCATGGGGAAAGTATCTAATAATTGGCTGATCGTCCGCCCGGCGATGGGAGCATCCCAGCACGATTATTGCCCGTTCACATCTATACTGCATTCAACATATCTGTACCTGGGGAAGAGGAACGACCCACCAGCTCGAACTGCAACATGATTTCCCTCATTGCCTTCCCCACTTCATCTGCCGTGAAACAGACATCCTGCCATACGCTACTGGAGGGACATCCCGGGCCACGAGTAGAATTGCCATGTGCAGACAGTGGGTGCATAAGACATACGATCCCTAAGGGATGCCCACTCCTCCCAGCCAGATAACTGTTCCTGCCAGCTGACAGTTGTGTCACCACAGTGTGTATGCGGTATACGTGCTGAGGATAGGATCACCGATCAAACTTCACCGTATTGAACCTGGATTACACATGACGAAATACATAGGTGTGATCACGGCTATGCCTCTCAGTGCCATTGTCGCAGAGACTTCATCTTTGTGGACAATAGAGATATACTCGGCCTTGGCGACCTACTAGTAGTACGTACGTCTACGCAGGTAGTGATCCGAGAAGACCAGTTACTAAAGCAGAGTTAACGCAATCATCTTGATATGTAAGGAGCGGTAGAAACCAAATGAATCCAGAGCCATCGAGAAGTTGAAGCTTGAGCTTGAGGGTGACGCCTGAGCAAAGTTTCCGGCCGGGCGTCTATGAGCTCCGGATTCATCTCATAGTTTCGATGGTCATTACAGTAGCACTCACAACGGCCGTCAAACAATTGAGGTATCGAAGCTTTCTCTAGTGATGGAAACAGGACGGTTATTTTTTAATTCTATTACAGGCGGCATTTTGCAACACTAGTTTGAGGGCGAATTAGATGTGCACAACATTTGACTCGCGGTGTACGCATACAACTTACCCGAAGTTCTCAGCATCTCTTGACGAGTGATCGCGAGACAGCAGAATTAACATTACTGATTAACAATCAGTATAGAAATAAAGAGAGATTTATTCAAAAGGAGTCGGAGCCATGTCCTCCAGGGGTTAGGTAACAGTGTTTATTGTCTTCTATGATCACAAGGGCCGAGTCTGCGAGTCAGCCATGCCAGTCCCGACTATGGCATCCCCGCCGTCTCTCTTACATATGCATAGTTAACTTTCACTAATCCTAATTTTGGCCACAGCTATGCCGAATACATGTTCTGTTGGTCCAGGCTGCATCCCGTCTATTTCAATTACAGTTGTATCTATGGTCTTTCCATACACCATGTACTCGCTGTCTACATAGGGCCAGGCCCTCACGGATAATAAAGCGATGAAAACAAAGGCCCAGTTTGAGTGCTCAACCGTGGTGCTCTGTAGTATTAATACGCCGTAAGCTTCCAGTTAGCGAATCTGTGAATACGTCGACATACTGAGGCTCAGACACCATAATGAATGGTAATGCCATGATCAGAGGAGTAATCATCGCAAAGTGGACCATCAAGACATCCTTGTGCTGAGTCTGTAGACGGGTGGTAGCCATGATCAGCAAGGCATTCGCATGAGACGAAACAAACTGTACCATCACGACTTCCAAGCTGCGGAATCACTCCTGCATTCGCCAGCAAAGCCAGTGTAGCAAGACAGGTAAAAATCCTGAGTGACTGCATGACACGGTCGGGCGAAGGATACAATCGAAGTACAGGGATTTTTGACAACGCATGTGAGCTATATATTTGCACAGTCGTTCGTATTTTTAGACACAAGTGCTGGGAGAATAGTTTCTTGGCTGTGCACTCACAATTTTGTAACTCTCTGGTCAGGTGGTAGTCTGACGAAATACATGTCAGAAGCCACCATTGAAACTAATCAAGAGATGCATGAATTTCAGACAGGCCGGTCACGCTGAAGAAGTCAGAACAAATGGAAGCACAGGAGATGTGAGACGCTTCCGTGCTCCATGTAGTTGCAGTGCTCCCAGGCAGTTATGTGACATCTACCAGATATCAGTACAAGCTTGAAATCATTAGCAAGTTGTGCATGCCTCACACGGAAGCCCAGGATACCGTGTGGCCGAATTTTTCAGTAATCGGCATATTCAGCGAGACTTCCTAAGGAGAGCAGGATGGGTGTATATAATCATAGAATCAATCAGCAAGACCTGAGTAAACAATACCCACACGATGGAGACATTCGTGGCCAAAGCACGCCATGTCTATACATATGTCCTCAAATAATGTGACGAGTCGAACTTGTATATCCGCCTTACGTCGATCCTTGGACCACAATACATTAAGGAAGGAAGGGATGGATCGAGAAGTGAATATGAAATTCATAAATCATATAGTCAGTACACATGGAAACCAAGGGCTGACAAGAATAATGCGCCCGGGGACACGTAGCAGGGTGCTTTGGCAATCTCGGATCCAATACAACCCACCATGTTTCTCGATCAAATGATAGCGGTGTATGATCGCAGCTGCCAATATCACCTAGTGAATGCGTTCCGAACCCCGTGCCGAAATCATCGCTCACATCCAGATATAACCATGCACGAACATCACGCACGAACGTATATGAAAATGACTGATCAGTTTGAAGCGTTCGTTGCGCTCGTATCAATTTCATGTCAAAGCAGTGCAGTCACAGGTCGCCTCAGGAAAAATTGAAATGATACCGCCACTGCCACAGCCTACGCACCTTCCTGATACATTTACATATCAAGTCGCAAACTTACCGGCTCAACGTTCAATCAGCACTTCTTGATTCTTATGAGATTCATTTCCCATCAAGTTCATAGGAAGGATGTTCCAAAACGTTCTGCCAGCAGTGCCACATTAAACAGAGGCTTGGGCCCCTTCAAGGTGGATGCAAGACCTCAATACATCGACTTGAATGCAAGCGGGTTCCAGATTTATGAAGCCTTTATACGAAGAGGATATCGAAAGTTGATCGAAAGCGAGCCATTGTGCGAGTAGTACGGTTCCCTTGACCACGGTACAGGCAAGGAAACGCTGTTGAGCGCTTATTGAGAGCGTCACTTGCCGAACCGATCACCGTGACTGGTAGCCGCACACGGTCGTCCTCGTTCACATTTTTCCGTTATTAGCGTATCCGCCATGTAGCTGGCTGCGAATACCATTTCCTCATAATACTCTTGAGATTCACTTTGGGTCACATTCATGACCAAGAGAAGTGTATATGCGGTATACGTACCTACACCGTAAGTGGAGTCTCTAGTGGATACGATGGCACCCAAAGAGGAATTCTGGCACCGGGATTCCAGGACTATAACGAACAACGCAGCGCAGCACGTCACGCCCACAACCACTTCCTCGCCCACGCGCAGAGATCCGAGTGGTCTCGACATTCACAGCAGACGCAGAGCCATGAACCGTACGGAGCCTTCATCCTGAGGGCAACGGCACGACTGCGCTGAGAGCTTCAACAATACCTGTATTGGGACTACGCGTGGTACGAACGCCGGCAAACGCAACCTCTTCCAATTTTTCAAGAAAGGCAGGTGCAGACTGCAACCGCCTCATCGTTGTGCGTTGCCGTTGTCATCGGAGCGCAGCCGTCGTCGCCCGACGCGTTGGACCAGCCCGATCATCCTGATCACCCCGACTCCGCGACTCTGCTCTCCTCGTCCCCACCGGCCCAAGCTTCTCCGCGCTACCCAACACGTCGACTCTCTTGCGTCAATGTTCATCAACATCGTTTGACATTCAACACGCACCACGCGAACCGCGCACGACCCAAGGTGAGCAGTGAATGTGTTTTCCTGGCCATCTTATCCTACTGTACAAAACCTGCCCTCCTTTGCACACTACACAATAGTTCTGCCGAGCTTAAATGAAGCCCGTTGAAAGCTCGAAGACACCGGTCCTCGTCTCCGTACTACGCACGTACATCCAAATCCTGATCTGCACAAAAATCCCGGCAGGCTGAAGGAGAACCCTGTCCATCTCCCCATCCCGTGGGACCAGAGCAGGGAGAAATCGATGCAAATGTCTCTTTCAGAGGCCCGTTCTGAGCCCGAGTGGCGCAGCCAGGGCGCGCCGTCAAACATCGTCCTCTGAACTTCTCTGTCTGATGAGCAGAGCAGAGCGTTCTTCTTTCAGACGATGGATTGCGGACATCAGTGCTAACACGCCCTACCATTCCTACAATGTCGGCAGCGTCAGCCTTCACAGCCGCGACGAGGCCTAAATCCAACAAGTCGCACTTCTGCAGGGAGACGTCGAGAGCCACACACGAGCCAAGGGCAGAGGAAAGCGTGTATTCATCACAACACTTGACGACGATGCACGTTCTGTTCTGGAAGAGGGCCGGATCGACGTTGGAGATAGCTCTGCAGTTTTTACCGCGCACAGAGGTAGATAATAATGGCGAAGAGGCAGTGGGTGTCACCTGAGCGAGGTCTCCGGCTGGATATCCACATCAGCCCTGAATTTATCTTCAAGTATGGTCATTCAAGCTAGTGTTTACAACGACCTTGAAGCGATGATTGAGCCATCGAAGCTTTCTCTGGGGATGGCAACGAGATGGTCGTATTTTAGTTCTACTCCAGGTGGCATTTGATCATGCTAGTTTGAGGGCGAATTGTATGCTCCAAACTTCTGATTCGATATCATTGTATGTAACTCATTCGAAGTTCTCAGCATCCCTTGACAAGTGATCATGAGACAGCAGATTTGAATTATTGATCAAAAGTCAAGATAAAGACAACGAGAGATCTAAGGAAGAGTTAGAGCTACGCCTTCTAGAGGGGAGGGTTAGAACCGCATTCCTTGCCTTCAGTGGCCAAAGGCCAGGTATGCGAGTCCACCATGCCAGTCTCGCCGGCTCTCTTACATGTGCGTATTCGACTTTCTCTGATCTTAATGTTGGCCACATTTTTGCTGCATAGGCTGCATCGGATCCCTCTATTTCGATCACAATCGTATCTATGGCTTATCCATACACCATGTACCTACTGTCTACGTAGAACCAGACGCTCGCGGATAATAAAGTAATGGAAATAAAGAAGGAAAAAATCTAGATTGAGTGCCCAATCGTGGTGTTCTGTGAAATTTATGCGCTTTAGCTTCCGATTAGCGAAGCCGTGAATACTTTGACGAACTGAGGCTCAGACACCATAATCAATGATAATGTCGTCTTCAGAGCAGCAGTAGCCGCAAAGTGGACCATCAAGACATTCTTGTGCTGAGTCTACAGACGGGTGGCAACCATAATCAGCAAGGCATTCGCATGAGACGAACCACACTGTACCATCACGACCTCCAAGCGGGGGAATCACTCCTGCATTTGCCAGCAAAGCAAGTGTAACAAGACAGGTGAAAATAGTTAGTGACTGCATGGCATGGTCAAGCGAAGGATACGATCGAAGTGTAGGGATTTTCGACGATGCAAGTTTGAGCTATATATGTTTCTCAGTCGTTCGTATCTATAGACACCAAGTGCTGGGAGAATAGCTTCCTAGGTGTGTACTCACAGCTTTGTAACTCTCTGGTCAGGTGGTAGTCCAACGAAATACATGTCAGAAGTCACTATTGAGACCAATCAGGAGATGCATGAATTTCAGACAGGCCGGTCACGCTGAAGAAGTCAGAACAAATGGAAGCACAGGCGATGTGAGACGCTTCCGTGCTCCATGTAGTTGTAGTGCTCCCAGGCAGTTGCGAGACATCCACCAGATATCGTACAAGCGTAACATCATTGGCGAGTTACGCATGCCTCACAGGGAAGCCTAGGATACCGTGTGGCTGATTGTTCGAACAATCAGCAAGTTTGATGAGACTTCCTAAGGAGAGCAAGCTGGGTGGATATGATTTCAGGATCGATCAGCAAGACCCGAGTAAACAACACCCACACGATGGAGACATTCATGGCCAAGGCACACTGTGTCTGTCCATACGCACTCCTCAAAAAATTGTGACAAGCCGAGCTTGTATATCTGCGTTCGTCGACGCTTGGATCACAATACATTAGGGATGGGACAAATGGAGAAGTGACTATCAAAATCGTAGATCACATAATTAGAACTTCGTACACATGGAAACCAATGGCATCAATAACGCACCCGGGGATATGTAGCGGGTGCTTTGGCAATTCCGGATCCAATCCAATCTGCTATATTTCTCGATCAAATGGTAGTAGCGTATGGCCACAGCTCCCAATATCACCTAGCAATATGAAGCGTCCATTACGCCTGTGCCAAGTCAATATCAAAGTAGTGGAGTCAACCGTCACAGACCGCCTCAAGCAAAATTACAATGATGCCGCCCCTGCCGCGGCTTACGCACCCTTCCGATACATTTACATATCAAACCGCAAACTTACCGGTCCAATATTCAACCGTCATTAATGATTGTCATGAGATTCATTCTCCATCGAGCTCATAGGAATGATGTTACAAAACGTTCTGCCAGCAGTGTCACATTAAGAAGAGGCTTAAACCTCTTCAAATTGGATGCAAGACTTGAGAACGTGGACTTGAACGCAAGTGGGTTCCAGATTTATGAAGTCCCTATACAAAGAGAATATCGAAAGTGAGCCATTGTGTAAGGTTACCGTCGTGAAGGAAACGCGATTGCTCGCTCATTGAGCGCGCTATTTGCCGAACCGATCACTGGTGGCCGCCGGCACGCGTTCATCCTCCTTGTCATATTTTCGCTGCTGCCGTATCCGCTATGTAGCTGGCTGCAAATGCCATTTCTTTATAATACTCTTGAGATTCACTTTTCCAAGAGAAGTGTGTATGCGGTATACGTACAGATACCGTAAGTGGAGTCTTGGATACAATGGCACCCAAAGACAAATTCTGGCACCGGAATCCCAGGACCATAACGAAGAATAGAACACATCACGCCCCAAGAGGAGTGCGACAGCCGAACCACGCGACGAAAAAAATTAGGAAGAGGGTGAGAGACGAGACGGAAAGCATACAGAGAAACACCAAGTTGATGGCGGTGGACACTGGACAGCCACCGTGTACTGCAAGTCGTGAAGCTCGAATTTCTCTCAAGCCCATGACAGTGGAAGTGGAAGCGGGCATGTATCTGCCAATGGTGTCCACACGAAGTGAGCTGGGAGCGTGGATTCGGTGGGAACGTGTATGGAGGTGTACGGGCGTAGCTCGTGAGGTCTGGGCCGAAATTATCGTAATTAGGGTTGAGCGATAGATACAAGAGATCTAGCATAGGTGCAAGCCTTCTGGAATACAAGGTGGATGAGATTGGCGATGAGAATTACTTACACAAGACGTCCACTGGCATGCAATGTATTGGAAGCCTTGACGAAAGCTGTGTCCGATGCCAGCAGTGCTCCAATACCACATCCATCACTTTACTATTATGAACATTCCTGAACTGAGGAAGGCGACTTCTTGAAGGACGAGAAATTGACGGCCAGAGAAGTCGCGATCCATCCGTGCATAACAGTCATTGTCAGCCTGACCAAGTATATCCTTGTCCTCGATTAGTTTGGACAGACGCGCGCGATATGATTCTTGCTGCTCAGATCAGCTCTTTAAAGTGGAGTTCGAGCGATAAGACACGTAAGTTAACAGCAGGTGATAAAACGATTGGAAAATCCCGAAATAGAAGATATCAACGTCCATGAATTTTCTGGATGTACCAACAGACAGCCTTGGCCATGTACCAAAGTCGGTGTTCAGACGTACCCTTAGTCCGGGTTCCAAGGACGAGAGTAACTCAGAAGCCACAGGGAGCAACTCAGACGACTTATCCCAAGCCTCTTCATCATCATTGCAGGTGTGTGTGTGGAGTTGCACACGGGTCAACATGAGAAGGTCAAATACATCAAAATTCAAATACAGATAGGTGTCGAGTTGTCGGAAGGAGCCTGACGCGCGGACAGCGCCTGCCACATTGCAGTACTTCTCGCAGACCACATGTCTGCATGTGAAGGAGGGGAGACGAGGGAGTGCATGGACAAGCCGTCAAAACATAAGCCCAGAAGGAGATCGAGCATGGTCACCGACCCAGTGTTACATGGAGGAAGATCTGTGCGCGCAACGGCACAGATATCCAGGCGCATTCTCAGAATCTGAGCACTTCGACTCGAGGCAGCTTCTGTATCATGTGCACAGCAAATGACCCAGAAATACCGATCGACTCATATTTCAGATCAAATACAACCCTCTTAGTGCGTACGACATCGCTCGGGATGGTCACCCAGTGCACGGATCAGGCCATACACTTGCTTCCTGTCCATTATATTAAGCCTCTTTTGGCGTTGAAAGCAGCATCAGGAATGCCATCGACAGCACTGGCCATGACAGCTTCAATTATCTGCTCCCATAATTCCGGTAGAAGTCAGCTAGAAGCTGTGGGGCAGATATTGAATGATTCTCTGAACGTTTGCTCAGCGATGGAAGCATTCCACCACGACTGTCGCACAGTTCTATCTATATAGATATATATATACTGCATTCAACAAACCTGTGCACGAGATGAGGGAACTACTCACCAACTAGAACTGCGATATTGTCCCCCCCTCTTTGCTTTCCCTATCAGCCGCAAAACAGAAATCCTGCGAGCTACACACCAGAGGGCCATCCACGGGTAGAGTTGCCGTGTGCGCACAGGGGGTGGGTTAGACGTGCATTCTCGAAGAGATGCCTTCTTCCTTCCTTCATCGAGTTAGATAGCTGCCCCTGTGAGCGTCACAGCTCTGCAGCCCTGACGATTATGTGGTGCGGTCCAACACCATGTTCTGGTAATAGGATCTCCTGTCGAACACCATCGTGTTTAACCTAATTGCACATAGCGAAAACGCACTCAAAGCTGTTATCACAGAGAATCGCCTGGATCATCGTGATAGACACTTCCTCGGCCTTGCAACTTGAAACTACGCGCAGCAAGATAGTAGAAAGTCAAGCTGCCAGCCCGAAACGGGAGCGTCTCAGCAAGTGCCCCGGCGAGACCCCCCAATGAACAAGCCGCCAACCTGGAGCGGAAGCGTCTAGTAATTGAAATAAGCAGGTGCAGACTGTAATCGCCCTGTCGTTGTGCGTTGTCGTTGTCATCAGCGGCGAACGCTGGCGTCGTCGCCCGACGTGTTCGACCAGCCCGATCAACTCGATCAACCCGATCAACCTGACTCCGCGACCCTACCCTCCGCCAGACCCCTCAAGGAGCCTCTCCGCGCTGCTCAACGCGTCGATTTTCTTGCATCAACATTCAATGTTGAGCGTGCTCAGCATCATTAGCTCGATAGCAGCTGACAGCACTCATGCAAGTTACTTCATTCTTACAATATGAATCTCTAGGTTGTAACGACACCGTTACATTACGGTCTAGTTCCGTGATGTCTTTAGTTACCGTTTACGGCCAATGTCTCGTGCTAGTGCTAGTGTTCGTCATCGCTTTCTCATATCTAATGTATTTGTACTTAGCTAGGACTCGCGAGGCAGTCTCTCCCTCGTCGAGTCAACGCCAATCTACGGCCACCTTTTGCTTGTATTTCTCCGTCTCGAATTGATCTCGTCTTTTGTTCGCAAACCTCGTTGTGACTTGGCCGTTACATAGGTGTCTTCACTTGAATGTGGTGTGGTCTCAATCAACTTGAGTCAAACGCGTTGTCCCGCGAGCAACATTGGCAGCGTCTGAAGGAGCCCCGTGTTCGATTCGTACGGACCTTGTACAAGCGCCCAGAATGGCCTTCAAAGGGTAGTTGAGGTGTCCATGAAGCTTTCTAGTGTTGCTGCAAGCGGCTTCAAGTAATGCTAGTTTGGAAGCGTATCGGATGCGCCAGACCTGAACCGATAGATACAACTCGCCTAAGTCACGGTACTCATAATCATGAGACAGCGGCGAAATCAACATTATTGATTATAATAAGAATAACGTCAACGAGAGGTCTGGTATAATAGCACTACAGATGAGGAGAAAAATACAAATTTAATCCATAATCGTGGCGTTCTACGAAATCGTACGCCATAAGCTTAGGCTGGCTGGCAAAGCTATGAATACATTCACGAACCAAGGCTCAGACACTGTATTGAAGACCTGAACGATCATCGTCCTTAGGGAGGCGGTGGTCGCAAAGTGTATCGAGTGGATCATTAAGGCATCCTGTTATCGAGTCTACAGACGGATAGTAGGCATGATCAGCAAGGCGCTCGTACGAGACGAAACACACTGTACCATGAAGACTTCCAATCTGCGGGATCACCCCTGCATTTGCCAGCAAAGCAAGCGTAAAAAGACAAGTGAGGATATTAAATGGCTGCATGTGGTGGTCGAGCGAAGGATATGACCAAAATATAGGGACTTCCGTGACGCACACTTGAACTATATATGTTTTCCAATTGTTCGTATTTTAAACACTAAGTGCTGGATGAACAGCTTCTTGGCTGTGTACTGACGGCTTTGGTAACCCTCCGGTGACGTGGTAAGTAGTTTAATGAGATATATGCCAGAACCCACCATTCGGACTAGTCCAGGCGAAATGATGCATGAGTTTCTGACGGGCCAGTGACACCGAAAAGGTAAAGAACAGGCGATGTAAGACGCTGTCTATGTCCACGTAGTTGCTGTGCTCCCAGATAGTTATGTGACATCTACCAGATATCAGTACAAGCTTGAAATCATTAGCAAGTCGTGCGTGCCGCACATGGAGGCTCAAGGTACCGCGTGGCTGATTGTTCAAGCAATTGGCAAATTCAGCGAGTCTCCCTAGGAAGGGCAGGTAGGATATATATTTAGAACCAATCAGCATGATTCGAGTAAACAATACCCACACGACGGACTCATGAAATGGCCAAAGCACGTCGTGTGTACTTCTCGAATAATCGTGACGAGTCAAGCTTTTATCCTCGTACTGGATCAATCTTTACACCACAATCCATTAGGGAAGGAGTAATCAACTTGAAGAAGCGACTATGAAGATCGTAGACCACATAGTCAGTACACATGAAAACCAAGCTGACGTAAATAACGCCCCCGGGTATATGTAGCAAGGAAATTGGCAATGTCGGATCCAATACAATCTGTGCCAGCGACAATGTCTCATACCTGCCATAGTTCTGGATAAAATGCTAGTGGCGGCTGCCTGTATCACTAGGTCAACGCATTCCGGAACCCGTTCCGGAGGACACCACTCACATCCAGATATGACCATGCACATACATATACGAGATTTATTGAGTAACTCGAAGCGTTCTTCGCGTCCGTGCTAAGTCCATGTCGAAGCAGTGTAATCACAGGCTGCCTCATGAGAAATCGAAATGATGCCGCCGCTGTGGTCCATGCACCTGCCTGATACGTCCACCAAATTGCAGACTTACCGGTTCAACGTTCAACATTGAACTGATACTTGATGATTGTTCTGAGATTCATTTAGCTCCATCAAGTTCATAGGAATGATGTCCTGAAATGTTCTGCCAGTGTCACATAAAACTTAGGCTTGGACTTCATGCAAGTCAACTTCAAGAATACTTCAAGATTCATGAAGTCTCTGTATGAACGAAGAGGATATCGAAAGCGAGCCACTGTGCAAGTAATCCGCGTATAATGATAGTGGCAAGGAAACGCCAATGAGCGCTTATTGAGCGCGCCTACCACAGGCGGCCTACTGTTATCATTTAAAGAGCACCTGAACAATACCAACTTTGTCATGTCGCGCCCGTCCCTTTTGCCTTCACCTTGTATAGCATGTTTACGTCCCTGACAGCTCACGGGAAACGAGCTCTTGCCCAATGTCGAGAATTGACAGGTGCCTGCGAAAGAAGACGAGCAGACAAAGCTTACGTTAATCAACTGTCCCAGCACTGTCTCGATCACTTCAGACTCACAGATCGCGGCAGTCGCGAACGCCTATCCTCCAAATCCGGTAAATATATGTTGCAATTTTTATGAATTCATAATCGAACTGATTTTGAGAATATTTGTCGCAGGACTCGTCGTTTGATACTGGCGACGCGAACCGGTCGACGTGAGTGCGGTTGGCGTTTCCAGCCGTTTTACAATCTGAATCCTCATTCTCTAGTCCCGAGTACAAGCGGATAGCTGCATACGTAGGCGACTGAGGATCCCAATCTGGACATCATCTGCTTCTGGAGTACGCGGCGAACTCGACGCCGAAGACCTGTGTATATCGCGAGTCAATTGTATCATTCCAACAGCCGTCGTAAGTCAAACAGGCGACACGTCTCGCATCCTCCATAATACATTTGAGGACAGGGCACACTATCTGGGCTGCTAACACGCGTCGGATATTCCGGAGTTCTTCGTTGCTATTGATTACATTGGTACGAATGGCATCAGGGAGGCCGCACTCGCCTCGTTTGTTAACTCTAGGGCGTTTTTGAACTCCAACGCTCCCACAGATCTCCCTGCTAATCTAAGTCTCCTGTCCGGTGCCGGTCGACTGCAGTGGGCGTCCACCTCTGAGCACCCCTTGTTCGCGTTTATGAATCCAGTACCCGCATTGAATATCACTACAGACACGTACCGCATGGACGCCATTGCCCTCTTGACGAACATTGCATTGGAATTTCTTTGAAGCTGCGTAATAAAACTAGGCAAGTGGCAGTTTCGAGCTTGTCGACTATTTGACAAACACTAGCTGCCACTGGGAATATCGAACGAGGCGTTTTAGCGGATTCATGATTGCGAGGATATTATATTGAACATTGTTGTATGCTTTTCATAGCGGGATGATGGTCAATCAGTAAGTTACAAGCGGGGAAAACGAGTGTGCGACGAAGATGTACTAATGAGGGTAGGTAATCCAAGAAGACATAGTATGATTCAGTGCACAGGAAATGCTCGTCAGGAGCGGCCTGATAAATAAAAAAACATCGACTGTCCTAGAATCAATAGAACGCAGGTACGGTCCGTCAAGCTCACAAAAAAAGATCGACATCGCTGTTGGATGTCACGACGTTCACATGGTGGCGCAACATACCTGTCGGACGGCCCGTCTGTGACGCCCACTCAACCCTCCCCGAGACCTCGCTCTCACTCGTCTTTGGAAATGTCTCCACTTCGCGCTCGAGCCTGGGGGTCTGGGCGTCTGCGTCGAAGTGCACCTGCGGCGCGTGCCAGTGCGTGGAGCTGAGGCTGAACCACCCAGCGAAAGTCTCCGGAAGGTAAAGCCGTGCTGGTGCGTTCATCGTGTGCAATATCGCCTGCACAATGCCGTCGATCGGAGCCTCGATCATCGCGACTCGCACTTTGGCGTTGCTCGTACTGAAGGTAAGCCTGATGTTTGCAGCGGCGGAGTCATCGTCAGCGGCGATGGCTCTGGCGGACACTTCAATGGGTGCATTCTGTGTCATCAGATCAAGAGTGTGTGTCGTGTTGTATGAGCCGTAGATAGGTGCGTTGGACGTCTTTACCCTGATGTTGTGCCCAGTGATGGACTGTACCGATGTTGGTCATTTCGCTGCGTGTGGGATCGAAGGGAGGAATACTCACTGCATTTATAGGGCTGTCTGGGGATTCCAGAGACACGTCCTGAAACGACACGCGGTCCCCCAAGTTGGCGTGGTACTCGAAGTTGGGCATCAATGCTTTGAAATGATTGAAGTGTAAGGGGGAACCGTCCGACAGCGGAAAGTAGATCCTGATCAAAAAGGCTGCTCGGTCGCTTGCCTGAGGAGAAGTAAGGAGAGTATTCTGCAGGCGAGACTGGTGTGCGGTCAGCCCAGAAAGATAATTGAAATGCAGGAGAACATCTACCGTGATAAGCCCCACACGTGTTTCGTTCAAGACAGCACCTGGAACGAGACACATAGCGGCGGTGCGCTGCAGGAGATTGGGGTCATCTACAAAAGCGGTAACCTCGACGTGCACATCGTCACTGCCCGGGTAGCGCTGCGTATCGTCTACGAGAAGCTCCAGCGAGCCATGTATTGACTCGGAGGTACCATAGCTGCCAAGAGAGAGCGCTACGGCGGAGGCTGGGAGAGCGAACGACGAGTTTACAGTATGCATATACATTTGGCCCAGGAATTCGTGTGGCACCGGGGAGGCCTCCATTCCAAAGTGCCAGGGAAACCAGTGCATGCAACCCTCCAGAGGCGTCCGGACATGATTCATATCTATGACGGAAGAGGGACGATGACTTTGTCGCTGCAGATGAGATGAGCGAGGCCACGAACGCACTTTGGGAGGAAACGTACCTGCTTCACAGCGCTGACGACGAGAGACGGGAGAACGACGACTAGGAGCACGATGCAAAGCAGGACGCATCCTAAGATATGCCACCGCCAGAACCTCCGGAAGCCTTGGGTTTGAATCCTATTGTCCTCCGCGTCGGATTTCGAAGGCACACCGATCACTTGGTATCCACGAAGTCTGTTGAGGAATACCGCAACGAAGGGTGGGCAGAATGTATGGGCCATCTCGGCGATTGAGTCATCCGAGTGGAGTTTAATATCCGTGAGCTTCAACTGAACCTGAAAGGCAGAAGGGCCTTGAGGCTCGCTCGGCGATGCGTCTTTCATTTTCGACTCTCGGAGAAAATGGCGAGTTGTAATAAGTTAAAACGAGCGACTACTGATTGCATTGGTGGGATGGGACTTTATACTCAAACTTGACATCCGCTTCAGCGGCCGCTAGTCGCTAGATCTAGATGCCAGTGAAGCCGTCAGAAGAACGGACCAGCTTATTTAGCTTCGGGGATCGCAGGGATCGCATTTCTACCGAAAGATTGATGCCTCCTGTCAGGCTTATCGCAGCCCTGATGTCGAATTATTTCACAGTCAGAAAAAGGCACTTCCAAGTAGCATTACCCAGGAAAGAAGGCGTCACTGTTTCTTTGTACGAGCATTTCGTGGTAACATTTCAACGAGTCGCTGTGTGCAGGGCGATGAGAGCTGATCAACTAAGAGCGAGGCGCGCGATGGGGAAACAGCTGTCAGAGGCTGTCGTCAGTATCACCATCACGTATGCACTACAGTTTTATGGCACGTACCTAGATGTCAACAAAATTGATTGTGAGACGCATCGCCATACGCAAACGCTGTGAAGTTGTAGAAACTGGCCGAAACTGGCCGAAACTGGCCGCTGAAAACCTGCTCTAATCGATTTCATTGTGAGATTTCTATTGATCTGACATACTGCCATTGTCGCAGATAGAATGCATCCGACCTTTTGACTGTAAGAAATCCTACCTCCGGCGTGTGAGGTCAGATTCGAGGTCCAAACAATTCAGCGTCAACGTATGCGAACAGAGCGTTAAAACCAAGGCGTCACGAAGATTTCTCACTGCCAGAGCGAAGGGCAAGCGGATCCAATCAACCTCATTGAGGCGATACACGTCCATCTTTACAATGCCGCAGCATGATTGTCATCCTGCAGCTCAACAGAGAGTCTATGCGTACGGATGTGCAGCAAGAGAAATTCGAAGTAGAACAAATTGCCATGGAGGAGCTGCAGACAACAGGAGGGAATGCACCAGGTCAAACTGCGAATTTGCCGATATGATACACCTTCAATGTCCCCATTGCCATTTGGACATAGCTCATTACGGTCATGTTAGCTTGAAGCGTATGGCTACCAAATTGTCCATCGAACTATCTCTCCATGACTTCTGTTCTCTGGGATGCCCCGTGTCTTCGTCTCACAGTGGCACAGCTTTAAAGATCTCGAGCGCGGATAAGCTAAAAGTCGGCTGCCACACCCGTCTCCGAGTTCGCTTGCGTGGTCTTGCGGGCATTCATCGAGCGCGGATAAGCTAAAAGTTAGCCGCTACACCCGTTTCTGAGTCCGCTTGCGTGCTTTTGCGTGCATTTATTCGGTCTTTTATTCGCTGGCTTGTTGTCAAGGATTGAAAAGGCTCAGGGTGATATAACCTCAGCGAATCGAGAATAGTGGATGCGTCGAGTCAGGGGATTTGAAATCACAGCGGTCCGGGAGTCCACAGGCGCTCTTTTCCGAACCCTCTGGCTCGGCGCCTCGAAAACACTCGTGAGCATTAAGTTTAACGCTCTACCGGAAGGCTTATATTCTCTAATAATCAGTATCAGGCTTGTAATGAAACAGATTGATGGTTCACAACAAGCAAGTGCAAATGGCGCGACAGCTTCGCACCAGGATCATGCACTTGCACGACTACCGCGTTCATTCCCTTGCCACCAGAAAACCCTTCACTATCGAAACTTCTGACAGGCGAAGATAAAAGATAATTTTCTTTGTCTCCGGAAGAGGGCGTTGGTAGAGGAGAACTATGGGGATGCTTAGATCCTGTTTGTGAGAGGTACGTACATTGCGTGTTCATCAGATTCGTTTGCTGTTTTATGTGGCTACTGGTTGTATTGGGTGCCACTATTCGCAGCTATACGCTAGCTTGCGGCACACACCCTCGGGTTGCGGGAGTAACCCGAGGTGTCCCAATGAGAGTGCAAGGCTCAGTAACTGAGGGAATTCGCAGCGAAGGTCCTACCGTACCTGTCTATCCATATATGCATGTGCTTCTGGCTGATTAAAGTGACGGAATAGAATGTAAGGTCGTGTAACGCCATCTCATTAGCGACTATACTCGGTGCCTTGGACAATCCGGCGGCTCTGATTAGCTTGATGCGTCGTTGACTTCTTACATTTACGCGTCTTGTAAATGCCATCCTTGCTCTCGGTAAATGTTGAGTAAATCCAGATGCCTTTCCAATTGGTGCTAATTGTGATCCTTGGATCGAATTGCTCAGCAGGAAAGTTTTCCACGAGCCTGATAGAAAGCGGTAGTTGACTCGGACCCGGGTCAGGTTGATCAATTTTCGGACGTCGGATCATAACAAACCACAGCCGCCTTGGATGGCGCAAGAGATGAGATTCGTGTTATTATCGGGTGCGCACCACGGACCACATTTAGCATTGTGCCGGACGTGCTTCTCTCGAGAGTAGAGTAGCCGCTCATTCATCATTGGTTGTGCGGTTTGAAACGCGTTAGCAACGAATATAGATCGGAAGCCGACATGCACATCCACCGACAGTCCCGCAATATGTGTCGGGGGAAGTCTCTGTCGGTATTCCTTCCAGACGAGTGTGCGGCTTGCTGGACTTCATGGGCGATGATTTCGTTTGCCTCGTATAAATACACGGTGGCTAGTCTCAGTCTAGTCAGACAGCCAGCTCCCGTCTACCCAACATCCGTAGTCCTACCCACCACTACTTCGCCCAACACACTTCACCCAGCACACAATGTCTGTTCATGCTTCACCCGCCGTCGCCTTGCCCACCTTGGTCCTCTCCTCTGGGCTCACTGGTACCGAGTTCAGCCAAGCATTGAGCCCCGGATTGACAGTAGTGGCCGCGCTACTCCTCGCAAGTCTGTATCTACTCCCCTTCTTCACGAAGATCGACCCGTTTGGTCGTCGTCCACGGGACAAGGATGGGAATGTGATTCCTGACGGGCCAATGGGCCTCCCGCTCCTTGGTATGTCCCTTATAGGTTCTTTGCCACCCTCGTGGATGCTCACGTCACATCTGATTCACTACAGGCTCGTTCCCGTTCCTGACGCACTACCCTGAACTGACGCTGGACTATTGGCGCAAGAAGTTCGGGCCGCTGTACTCGATGTGGCTGGGGAATCAGTTGTTCGTGGTCGTGTCTGACCCAGGGATCGCGAAGGACTTGATGGTGACGAACGGGTCTGTATTCTCGTCTCGCAAGGAGATGTTTGTGAAGAGCCAACTTGTGTTTGTTGGCCGCGGAATCACCGCGACGCCATACAACGACCGTTGGTGAGTTTGCATCGTACTAGGAGTCAGCCATCATGTCCTGAAGTATCGTTTCAGGCGCAAGCATCGCCGAATTGCGACAGGATGGTTGAACTCGCGCGCGGTGGCCGGGTACACGGACGTGCTCGATCACGAGGCGACGGTCATGGTGCAAGAATTATACAAGATGGGCAAGGCTGGACACGCACCGATTAACCCACAGCCACATGCTGGCCGTTGCTCGCTGAACAACATGTTGACGATCGTCTTCGGCATGCGCACGGACTCCACTGAGCACCCGCTCGTCGGGAGGGCTCTCAAGCTTTCACGAGAATTCATGTACGCGACATCCAGTCATTTCCAGGATAGCTACTGACAATGACAGCAACATTTAGGAACTGCACAGGCCCGGTGTCGAATCTAGTCGACTTCTTTACGCCACTGCAGTGGATCCCGACAATCATGTCCATTCGCGGGAAGAAGCTGCACAAGGGCCTGGTAGAGACGTACGGTGGGATGATCAACGACATTGAGCGCAGGATGAAGGCGGGTGAGGACGTGCCCGAGTGCTTGGCGAAGACGATGATCCTTGCGCGGGACGAGGAGCAGTTGGACCACTTGGACATGGCGATCCTGACCTCGGCATTCATGATTGGCGGTGTTGAGACGGTGAGCCTGAATGAGACATTAATTCAGGCTCAAACTGACGGACATGGATCGCAGACTGCGTCCATCATGCAATGGTTCTCTGCACTCATTCCTGCATACCCTGAGATCCAGAAGAAAGCGCAGGAGGAGCTCGACCGAGTGGTTGGACGCGACCGCCTGCCGACGGTCGAAGATGAGATCAACCTTCCGTACTGTCACGCAATTATCAAGGAAGTCGAACGGACCCACAACCCATTCTGGCTTGGCACGCCACACGTCGCGTCGGAGGACTTCACATACGAGGGCCAATTCATCCCCAAGGGCACTGTCGTCATCCTCAATACATACTCGATGCACCACGACCCGTCGAGGCACCCGGGACCGGAGAAGTTCAACGTGAGTGCAGCGTGCTGAGTGTGAGTCTCGCTGACATGTAGCCTATAGCCTGAGCGGTACATCAACGACAGCACGAACAACACCGAGTCTGCGAACCTGGCTGACCCGTACGAGCGCGACCACTGGATGTTTGGTGCGGGGTGAGTGGTCTTCGCAGGCATGTCTTTGAGTCCCAACTAACTTGTCTTTGCTTTTCCAGTCGCCGCATCTGTCCTGGTATGATCGTCGCCGAGCGAGAGATCTGGCTGGCGATCTCCCGTATGCTTTGGGCATTCAACATGGTTGAAATTCCCGACAAGCCCATCGACCTGAAGGAGTACGACGGACTGTCTGGCCGCTCGCCTGTGCCTTTCCATATCAAGCTCGTGCCGCGCCACGAGAATGTCGCGAAGGTCCTTGGGTTGTAGAGGCGGCCCTGATATGAGAAATAAATACATAATCTACTAATCGATAATTTACTTGTACAGCTCTCTAGATATGATGTAGTCTTGTCATCTGTAGCAGCATACAATCTGAATTTTAACACTTACCAAGCTGGCCTGAGCGACACACGGCGACGAGTATTTTTGTCGGTCAAGCTGTTAGGAATTCTTGACAGCTTGTGTGATTATACTCGCGGCGATGTTATGGTTTGCAGTACATAGCTGGGAAATTTCCACCGTGATGTCATACCATTGCGCTACATGTAATGATAGAAGCGAGAATTGTGTATGAGATGTGAAAGGAAAACGTAGGGCTGACTCAAGAACTAGCTCAAACTAGAAAAAATGGATAGTAAAGAAGGCAAGACTCGGCAGTCGCAGCTGCAACTGTTGAGGTGTTTTGAGCAGGGCCGACGGGAGCCCAAGACGGATGGGAGTCCTAGACCCTATACCAGTTATAAAGAGTGACCAGCTCATCCAACAGGCCACCACTGGGGGTGCCGAACGAAGAATGTCAAGGGATTCACGATGACGATCGCTTTCCATGGCAAAGTGCGACACTCAATCACTCGGAGGAGTGCGTTCGACAAAAGTACGCTGATTGCGACATGTGTTCAGGAAGGTAAGGTACGGTGCAGTGCGCCAGCATTACTCGTCAACGACGACTTGATCACCACAGCATATCGACTGTATCCGCAGTCAGCAGAGCACAGGCACTGCGCGTCGAGCTCACAGGAAGAGATGGACATCGCTGTTCGACGTGCGGATCTCTACAGATTGAGGCCGCATGTTGTGCGGACGGCGAGTCTGCAGCGACGCCCGTCTGACTGCCCCCTTGACATCGTTTCCGTTCGCGGTGACTATTTGGACTTCGCGTTCGCGCCCAGGCGTCTGGGCGTCCGCGTCGAAATGCACCTGCGGCGCGTGCCGGCGCGTGGTACTGAGTGTGAACGACCCAGTGAACGTCTGTGGGAGGGACAGCCATGCTGGTGCATTGGACGTGTGTAATATCGTCCGCCCGGGGACATCATCGGGCGGCGCCTCGGGCACCGCGACCATGACTTTGGCGTTGCTCGTAACGAAGATAAGCTCGAACCGTGCGTTACCGGCGTCGTCGGCGGGCGCAATAGCGCTGGCAGACACCTCAATGGGTGCGTTCTGCGTCATCACATAAACGTTGTTTGTCGTGTTGTACGAGCCGTAGACAGGCGCGTTGGTCGTCCTAACTCTGATGTCGCGCCCGGTGATGGACTGCGTCGACGCTGATCACCTCGCTGCATGTGAGACTGACGAGAAGGATACTCACTGCATTGATAGGACGGTTGCTAGCTGCCAGAACCATTTCCTTGAAGAAGACGTGGTCCCCCAAGTCAGCGTGGTACTCAAAATTCGGCATCTCTGCCTCGAAATGGTTAAAATGCAAGGGACCACTTTGGGAAGGCGGGAAGTAGACTTTGATCGCAAATGCTGTTCGCTCGCTAGCCAGGCCAGACGGCTTCTGCAAATGAGGCTGGTGCGCGATCAGTCGGCAGAGACAACCGAAGGCAAAGGAGTACCTACCGTGACCAGCCCCAGACGTATGTTGTTCAGGAAACCAGCTCTCATGAGGCACATCTGAGAGGTGGGCTGCACGTAATTGGCGCTATCCGTGAACTTGGTAATCTCGACGTGGACTTGGTCGCTGTTAGGATAGCGTTGACCATCGTCTACGAGAAGCTCCAGCGACCCATGTGTCGACTCGCGGTCACCATAGCTCTCTAGCGAGAAAACCGAGCTGACGGGGATAGGAATCGACACATTTACAGCGTGCATATATGTCTGGCCCATGAACTCGTGGTGCCCAAAGGAAGCCTCCTCTGCGATGTTCCAATCAAACCGATGTACGCAGTCATCGTAGTGTCTATGATCAGGGATAGGATCTGTGAATTGGGAGCGACGGCGCCGCTGCACACGAGATGAGCTAGGTTCCAAACATACCACGGAAGGGGGACGTACCGATCTCACGGCGCTGACGATGACGGGTGGGAGAATGGCCGCGAGAAGCACGATACAGAGCAGGATGCAACCTAGGATGAGCCGTCGCTTTCCCTGCCATAACTTCCGAAAGCTTTGAGTTTCAATCCCGCTGTCCTCATCCGCGTCAGATGTTGGGAGCGCAATGGCTTGGTGGCCACGAAGGTAGTGGAGGAATGCTGTGAAGAGGGGCGGACGGGACGTCTGTGCGATCTCGACGGTGTCAATCTGGTGCTGTTTGACATTCGTGGGCTCCTGAGCCTGGAGAGCAAGAGGGCCTGGCGGTTCTCCCGGCGGCGTATCTTTCATTTCGGTTCTCGGAGAAGATGACGAGTGGAATATGCGACGAGATTAGTTGAGAGAGTGACTGCCGGTTGCCGTGGTATGATGGGATTTTATACTAAGTGTGACATCTGTAGCGAGTGAGTTGTAGCTACTGACGGTTAGATGGTCACGGAGTGACGAAGTGGCTGTATGCAATGCGACAGGAGACTGACTTGCACGACGTAGAGCTGACTGTCAGAGGCTGTAGCAAACATCAGCATCACGAGGCGACACTAGAGGTTTATGGCACGAAGCTAGATCTCAGCAAGTTGAATTGTTAAGCGCGTCCATGAGGCTGTTAGCAAGTAGAAATCGGCCACCGAAAGCTTTCTCTGGTCGCCGCCGCTGTGGCCTATACTTGTTAGTGCGACCACGACCGCACATCGAGCGGACTTAGGCCCGTCGACAGCGAAGACATCTGTGTATGCGCACGTATCACCTTGATGCCATCTGGCAGGGGCGCACAAGTAGACAGCCAGCAAACCTGACCTTCTCGACACGATAAGTTTCAATCTCCAATCGTGACGCATTCCACTATCCCCAATCAAGATGTGTTGAAACGTATACGGAATGGAGTGCTCGACTGAGATATGTTTTCCGTAACGTACAAGTTGTCATGGCGAAGAGACACGCCTGCAAGTACTGTACGCTAGCGCGTTAGAAGGTGATGGCCGAAGCAGAGCCTTGGTAAAGAAGTCGGGCGTCCTTGTCAAGTCCCGGATCCTCAGATCGCTGGTTACAGCCTAGATCTCAGACAAGTTGAAGTGAAATTCATCCCGCAGATATAAACAATAGCCTTGTTCAGTTAGGCCTTGAAGCTGCGTAGAGAGCCGCGTAGAGAGGCCGCTTAGAGAAGAATCGCACTGTGACCATCTTACTACTAGTACGCGTCATCGCTTAAATTCGACCGCGTACATACCTCAGTTTTCTACGGCAGAACTGAACAAGACTAGTGAGATCGATACAGTTGCATTTCTGCCGAGCGAGTGCCTCTTCGTAGCATGGAGTCAGGCATAGAGATAGTTGACAGCACCTAGTAACAGCGACCAGAGGTGACATGGGTCTGATTGCGTTTCTCTCATATTTGAAACATATTGGGTTTTATATTGTTACCAATGCAACCAAGTAGACTAGCCATAAATGTTTAGAAGCATATTCCAAAATTAAATCAGAGTATCTAATATCTAATTCACTATTTGGAGTTAATAGTACATTACATGCTGTGACTGAATCATTCTCATCGGCTACTCTCAACTTTTGAAGGCTCACATATTCTGAAGATGACTTAGAAGTTTTGACTACTAGATACCTAATTATATGTATAAAATCTGGTAAAGAATATCTTATTTGGCTGCATTGGTCACAACAAAACCCCATCTGCGACGTAATTTAGCTATCTCAAATAGTCTTGTGTCTGCACTGTAAGTAAGTAAATCTCATAATTATTATATAAGCACACTTACAAGGCTACAATATTTATAAGTTAGACTTATAGAATCAGACATTCGAACGCATTTGGAAGCCGCCTTTCGGGGAGATTTTGGTGTCTGAAAAGGCATCTGAGTTCTAACCATCACCGGGGGCAATCGGTAATGTGCCAGTATATTCACAGGATATTATGAAAAATGAAAAACTGTAAGGTTTGTACAAACTCGAAACTTTATTCAAGTGGGTCACGTGCAGCCCTACTTACGCGTCTACACGCGGCGACGCTGGACGCGTACACCTTGCGTCTCGTCGAACTCCTTGCCCGCCGCACCTACCTACCCTACCTACCCACCCCAAATAACCCACGATGGTGAGAGGTCCCGCCCACGCAGCAACCCACGCTGACCCGCACGCAGTCGATAATGGAATACAACGGTGGCTCCGTGATCGCCATGGTCGGCAAGGACTGCGTCGCGATTGCGTCCGACCTGCGGCTGGGGAACCAGGCGATGGGCATCTCGTCCAAGTTTGAAAAGGTGCGTGTGCCGCGGTGTGTGCGCGGTGCGGGGCTGAGCGGCGGCAGATCTTCCCCATGACGGACCGCGTGTACCTGGGGCTCCCCGGTCTCGCGACGGACGTGACGACGCTGTGAGCGGACACTCTCCCCCTCCTCTCCCCTACCTTCTGTGGGCTCACGCAGGATGGCGCAGACACGAGCAGTTCCGGTACCGGCTGAACATGTACACGATCAAGGAGGAGCGGGAGATCGAGCCGGAGACGTTTGCGCACCTGGTGTCGTCGACGCTGTACGAGCGGCGGTTTGGGCCGTACTTCATCGAGCCGGTGATGGCGGGGATGCAGAAGGTGCCGGGGGGCGGGTACACGCCGTTCATCGCGTCGACGGACCTGATCGGGTGCATCAACCTCGCGAAGGACTTTGTCGTCGCGGGGACGGCGAGCAGCAAGCTGTATGGAGTGGCGGAGGGCCTGTGGGAGCCGGACCTGGAGGCGGAAGACCTGTTTGAGACGATTGCGCAGACGCTGCTGAACGCAGTCGACCGGGATGCGTATTCGGGGTG